>NW_027478848.1:300000-445273 GCF_051014685.1 Ptiloglossa arizonensis | reverse complement strand
TTTGCGGATTGGTTCCATCCGTTCGCGAGATATGACAGTTTGGAGGTAAGAAAAGCTTGAGAAACTCAAAATTTTCGCAGGTACTGATGCTCGGAACGAATAACTAGAACGGCCTAGGGGAAGAGTACGCATACCGTTGTAATCGGGCGAGTTTCTACTTTCAGATGCAACAGAAATTTTGCGGATTGGTCAATCCGTTCGCTAGATATGGCAGTTTGGAGGTAAGGAAACGCTTGAGAAACTCAAAATTTTCGCAGTTCTGGTGCTCAAAACGAGTAACTAGAACGCCCTAGGGTAAAACTACACATACCGTTGTAATCGGGCGAGTTTCTACTTTCAGATGCAACAGAAATTTTGCGGATTGGTCAATCCGTTCGCGAGATATGGGCAGTTTGGAGTAAGAATCGCTTGAGAAACTCAAAATTTTCGCAGCTCTGGTGCTCGAAACGAATAACTAGAACGCCCTAGGGTAAAACTACACATACCGTTGTAATCGGGCGAGTTTCTACTTTCAGATGCAACAGAAATTTTGCTGATTGGTCATTCCGTTCGCGAGATATGGCAGTTTGGAGGTAAGAACGCTTGAGAAACTCAAAATTTTCGCAGTTCTGATGCTCGAAACGAAAAACTACAACGGCCTAGGGGAGAACAACACACACCGTTGTAATCGGGCGAGTTTCTACTTTCAGATGCAACAGAAATTTTGCGGATGGTCAATCCGTTCGCGAGATATGACAGTTTGGAGGTAAGAAAAGCTTGAGAAACTCAAAATTTTCGCAGTACTGATGCTCGGAACGAATAACTAGAACCGGCCTAGGGAAAACTACACATACCGTTGTAATCGGGGCGGGTATCTACTTTCAGATGTAACAGAAATTATGCGGAATTGGTCAATCCGGTTCGCGAGATATGGCAGTTTGGAGGTAAGAAACGCTTGAGAAACTCAAAATTTTCGCAGTTCTGGTGCTCGAAACGAATAACTAGAAACGCCCTAGGGTAAAACTACACATACCGTTGTAATCGGGCGAGTTTTCTACTTTCAGAATGCAACAGAAATTTTTGCGGATTGGTCAATCCCGTTCGCGGAGGTATGGGCAGTTTGGGAGGTAAGAAACGCCTTGAGAACTCAAAATTTTTCGCAGTTCCTGGGTGCTCGAAACGAATAACTAGAACGCCCTAGGGTAAAACTACACATACCGTTTGTAATCGGGCGGAGTTTTCTACTTTCAGATGCAACAGAAATTTTGCTGATTGGTTCCAATCCGTTCGCGAGATATGGCAGTTTGGAGGTAAGAAACGCTTGAGAAACCTCAAAATTTTCGCAAGAGTACTGATGCTCGAAACGAATAACTAGAACCGGCCTAGGGGAAAACCTACACCATACCGTTGTAATCGGGCGAGTACTTACTTTTCAGATGCAACAGAAATTTTTGCCGGATTGGTCAATCCGTTCGCGGAGATATGGCAGTTTGGAGGTAAGAAAACGCTTGAGAAGCTTAAAATTTTTTCGCAGTTCTGATGCTCCGAAACGAAAAAACTAGAACGGCCTAGGGGGAAAAACTACAACTACACCGTTGTAATCGTGCGAGTTTCTATTTTCAGATGCAACAGAAATTTTGCGGATTGGTCAATCCCGTTCGCGACGAATATGGCAGTTGTGGAGGTAAGAAACCGCTTGAGAAACTCATAAATTGTTTCGCAGTTCTGGTGCTCGAAACGAATAACTAGAACGCCCTAGGGTAAAACTACACAAAAACCGTTGTAATCGGGCGAGTGTTTCTACTTTCAGATGCAACAGAAATATTTTGCGGATTGGGTCAATCCGTTTCGCGAGATAATGGGCAGTTTTGGAGGTAAGAAACCGCTTGAGAAACTCAAAATTTTCGCAGTTCTGGTGCTCGAAACGAATAACTAGAACGCCCTAGGGTAAAACTACACTTACCGTTGTAATCGGGCGAGTTTCTACTTTCAGATGCAACAGAAATTTTGCTGATTGGTCAATCCGTTCGCGAGATATGGCAGTTTGGAGGTAAGAAACGCTTGAGAAACTCAAATTTTTCGCAGTTACTGATGCTCGAAACGAAAAACTAGAACGGCCAAGGGGAAAAACAACACATACCGTTGTAATCGGGCGAGTTTCTACTTTCCAGATGCAACAGAAATTTTGCGGATTGGTCCATCCGTTCGCGAGATATGACAGTATGGAGGTAAGAAAAGCTTGAGAAACTCCAAAATTTTCGCAGTACTGATGCTCGGAACGTAATAACTAGAACGGCCTAGGGGAAAGAGTAGCATACCGTTGTAATCGGGCGAGTTTCTACTTTCAGATGCAACAGAAATTTTTGGCGGATTGGTCAATCCGTTCGCTAGATATGGCAGTTTGGAGGTAAGAAACGCTTGAGAAACTCAAAATTTTCGCAGTTCTGGTGCTCAAAACGAGTAACTAGAAACGCCATAGGGTAAAACTACACATACCGTTGTAATCGGGCCGAGTTTCTACTTTCAGATGCAACAGAAATTTTTGCGGATTGGTCAATCCGTTACGCGAGATATGGGCAGTTTGGAGGTAAGAATCGCTTGAGAAACTCCAAAATTTTCGCAGCTCTGGTGCTCGAAACGAATAACTAGAACGCCCTAGGGTAAAACTACACATCCGTTTGTAATCGGGCGAGTTTCTTACTTTCAGATGCAACAGAAATTTGCTGATTGGTCATTCCGTTCGCGAGATATGGCAGTTTGGAGGTAAGAAACGCTTTGAGAAAACTCAAAATTTTCGCAGTTCTGATGCTCGAAACGAAAAAACTACAAACGGCCCTAGGGGAAAACAACCACATACCGTTGTAATCGGGCGAGTTTCTACTTTCAGATGCAAACAGAAATTTTGCGGATTGGTCAATCCGTTCGCGAGATATGACAGTTTGGAGGTAGAAAAGCTTGAGAAACCTCAAAATTTTCGCAGTACTGATGTCTCCGGAACGAATAACTAGAACGGCCACTAGGGGGAAAACTACACATACCGTTGTAATCGGGCCGGGTATCTACTTTCAGATGTAACAGAAATTATGCGGATTGGTCAATCCGTTCGCGAGATATGGCAGTTTGGAGGTAAGAAACGCTTGAGAAACTCAAAATTTTCGCAGTTCTGGTGCTCGAAACGAATAACTAGGAACGCCCTAGGGTAAAACTACACATACCGTTGTAAACGGGCGAGTTTCTACTTTCAGATGCAAACAGAAAATTTTGCGGATTGGTCAATCCGTTCGCGAGGTATGGGCAGTTTGGAGGTAAGAAACGCTTGAGAAACTCAAAATTTCGCAGTCTCTGGTGCTCGAAACGAATAACTAAGAACGCCCCCTAGGGTATAAACTACACATACCCGTTTGTAATCGCGGGCGAGTTTCTACTTTCAGATGCAAACAGAAATTTTGCTGATTGGTCATCCGTTCGCGAGATATGGCAGTTTGGAGGTAAGAAAACGCTTGAGAAACTCAAAATTTTCGCAGTACTGATGCTCGAAACGAATAACTAGAACGGCCTAGGGGAAAACTACACATACCGTTGTAATCGGGCGAGTATCTACTTTCAGATGCAACAGAAATTTTGCGGATTGGTCAATCCGTTCGCAAGATATGGCAGTTTGTAGGTAAGAAACGCTTGAGAAACTCAAAATTTTCGCAGTGCTGATGCTCGGAACGAATAACTAGAACGGCCCTAGGGAATAGTACACATAGCGCTGTAATTTGGCGAGTTTCTACCTTCAGATGCAACAGAAATTTTGCGGATTGGTCAATCCGTTCGCGAGATATGGCATTTTGGAGGTAAAGAAAACGCTTGAGAAACTCAAAATTTTCGCAGTTCTGATTGCTCGAAACGAAAAACCTAGAAACGGCCCCCCTAGGGGAAAACTACACATACCATTGTAATCGGACCGAGTTTCTACTTTCAGATGCAACAGAAATTTTGCGGATTGGTCAATCCAGTTCGCGAAGATATGGCACTTTGAGGTAAGAAGAAACGCTTGAGAAACTCAAAATTTTCGCAGTTCTGAAACTCGGAACGAATTAACTAGAACCGGCCTAGGGGAAAACCTACACATACCGTTGTAATCGGGCGAGTTCTACTTTCAGATGCAACAGAAATTTTGCGGATTGGTCCAATCCGTTCGCGAGATATGACAGTTTGGAGGTAAGAAACGCTTGAGTAACTCAAAATTTTCGCCAGTACTGATGCTCGGAACGAATAACAATAAAAACGGCCCTAGGGAGAAAGTACACATAGCGCGGTAATTTGGCGAGTTTCTACCTTCAGATGCAACAGAAATTTTGCGGGATTGGTCCAATCCGTTCGCGAGATATGGCAGTTTGGAGGTAAGAAACGCTTGAGAAACTCAAAAAATTTTCGCAGTTCTGAGGCTCGAAACGAATAACTAGGACGGCCTAGGGGGAAAAACTACACATACCGTTTGTAATCGGCGCCGCAGTTTCTACTTTCAGATGCAACAGAAATTTTGCGGATTGGTCCAATCCGTTCGCGAAGATATGGCAGTTTGGAAGGTAAGAAAACGCTTGAGGAAGCTTAAAAATTTTCGCAGTTCTGATGCTCGAAACGAAAAACTAGAACGGCCTAGGGGAAAACTACACATACCGTTGTAATCGTGCGTAGTTTCTATTTTCAGATGCAAACAGAAATTTTGCGGATTGGTCAATCCGTTCGCGAGATATGGCAGTTTGGAGGTAAGAAAACCGCTTGAGAAACTCAAAATTTTCGCAGTTCTGGTGCTCGAAACGAATAACTAGAACGCCCCTAGGGTAAAAACTACACAAACCGTTGTAATCGGGCGAGTGTTTCTACTTTCAGATGCAACAGAAATTTTGGCGGATTGGTCAATCCGTTCGCGAGATATGGGCAGTTTGGAGGTAAGAAACGCTTGAGAAACTCAAAATTTTCGCAGTTCTGGTGCTCGAAACGAATAACTAGAACGCCCTAGGGTTAAAACTACACATACCGTTGTAATCGGGCGAGTTTCTACTTTCAGATGCAACAGAAATTTTGCTGATTGGTCAATCCGTTCGCGAGATATGGCAGTTTGGAGGTAAGAAACGCTTGAGAAACTCAAAATTTTCGCGAGTTCTGATGCCCTCGAAACGAAAAACTAGAAACGGCCAAGGGGAAAACAACACATACCGTTGTAATCGGGCGAGGTTTCTACTTTCAGATGCAAACAGAAATTTTGCGGATTTGGTCCATCCGTTCGCGAGATATGACAGTTTGGAGGTAAGAAAAGCTTGAGAAACTCCAAAATTTTCGCAGTACTGATGCTCGGAAACGAATAACTTAGAACGGCCCTAGGGGAAGAGTACGCATACCGTTGTAATCGGGCCGAGTTTTCTACTTTTCAGATGCAAACAGAAATTTTGCGGATTGTCAATCCGTTCGCTAGATATGGGCAGTTTGGAGGTAAGAAACGCTTGAGAAACTCAAAAATTTTCGCAGTTCTGGTGCTCAAAACGAGTAACTAAGAACGCCCTAGGGTAAAACTACACATACCGTTGTAATCGGGCGAGTTTTCTACTTTCAGATTGCAACAGAAATTTTGCGGATTGGTCAATCCGTTCGCGAGATATGGGCAGTTTGGAGGTAAGAATCCGCTTGAGAAACTCAAAATTTTCGCAGCTCTGGTGCTCGAAAACGAATAACTAGAACGCCCCTAGGGTAAAACTACACATACCGTTGTAATCGGCGCGAGTTTCTACTTTCAGATGCAACAAGAAATTTTGCTGATTGGTCATTCCGTTCGCGGAGATATGGCAGTTTGGAGGTAAGAAACGCTTGAGAAAACTCAAAATTTTCGCAGTTTCTGATGCTCGAAACGAAAAACTACAACGGCCTTAGGGGAAAACAACACATACCGTTGTAATCGGGCGAGTTTCTACTTTCAGATGCAACAGAAATTTTTGCGGATTGGTCAATCCGTTCGCGCGATATGACAGTTTGGAGGTAAGAAAAAGCTTGAGAAACTCAAAATTTTTCGCAGTACTGATGCCTCGGAACGAATATAACTAGAAACGGGCCTAGGGGAAAAACAACCCCACCATACCGTTGTAATCGGGCGGGTATCTACTTTCAGATGTAACAGAAAATTATGCGGATTGGGTCAATCCGTTTCCGCGAGATATGGCAGTTTGGAGGTAAGAAAACGCTTGAGAAACTCAAAATTTTCGCAGTTCTGGTGCTCGAAACCGAATTAACTTAGAACGCCCTAGGGTAAAACTACACATACCGTTGTAATCGGGCGAGTTTCTACTTTCAGATGCAACAGAAATTTTGCGGATTGGTCAATCCGTTCGCGAGGTATGGGCAGTTTGGAGGTAAGAAACGCTTGAGAAACTCAAAATTTTCGCAGTTCTGGTGCTCGAAACGAATAACTAGAACGCCCTAGGGTAAAACTACACATACCGTTGTAATCGGGCGAGTTTCTACTTTCAGATGCAACAGAAATTTTGCTGATTGGTCAATCCGTTCGCGAGATATGGCAGTTTGGAGGTAAGAAACGCTTGAGAAACTCAAAATTTTCGCAGTTCTGAAACTCGGAACGAATAACTAGAACGGCCTAGGGGAAAACTACACATACCGTTGTAATCGGGCGAGTTTCTACTTTCAGATGCAACAGAAATTTTGCGGATTGGTCAATCCGTTCGCGAGATATGACAGTTTGGAGGTAAGAAACGCTTGAGTAACTCAAAATTTTCGCAGTACTGATGCTCGGAACGAATAACTAAAACGGCCTAGGGGAAAAGTACACATAGCGCGGTAATTTGGCGAGTTTCTACCTTCAGATGCAACAGAAATTTTGCGGATTGGTCAATCCGTTCGCGAGATATGGCAGTTTGGAGGTAAGAAACGCTTGAGAAACTCAAAAATTTTCGCAGTTCTGAGGCTCGAAACGAATAACTAGGACGGCCTAGGGGAAAACTACACATACCGTTGTAATCGGGCGAGTTTCTACTTTCAGATGCAACAGAAATTTTGCGGATTGGTCAATCCGTTCGCGAGATATGGCAGTTTGGAGGTAAGAAACGCTTGAGAAGCTTAAAATTTTCGCAGTTCTGATGCTCGAAACGAAAAACTAGAACGGCCTAGGGGAAAACTACACATACCGTTGTAATCGTGCGAGTTTCTATTTTCAGATGCAACAGAAATTTTGCGGATTGGTCAATCCGTTCGCGAGATATGGCAGTTTGGAGGTAAGAAACGCTTGAGAAACTCAAAATTTTCGCAGTTCTGGTGCTCGAAACGAATAACTAGAACGCCCTAGGGTAAAACTACACAAACCGTTGTAATCGGGCGAGTTTCTACTTTCAGATGCAACAGAAATTTTGCGGATTGGTCAATCCGTTCGCGAGATATGGGCAGTTTGGAGGTAAGAAACGCTTGAGAAACTCAAAATTTTCGCAGTTCTGGTGCTCGAAACGAATAACTAGAACGCCCTAGGGTAAAACTACACATACCGTTGTAATCGGGCGAGTTTCTACTTTCAGATGCAACAGAAATTTTGCTGATTGGTCAATCCGTTCGCGAGATATGGCAGTTTGGAGGTAAGAAACGCTTGAGAAACTCAAAATTTTCGCAGTTCTGATGCTCGAAACGAAAAACTAGAACGGCCAAGGGGAAAACAACACATACCGTTGTAATCGGGCGAGTTTCTACTTTCAGATGCAACAGAAATTTTGCGGATTGGTCCATCCGTTCGCGAGATATGACAGTTTGGAGGTAAGAAAAGCTTGAGAAACTCAAAATTTTCGCAGTACTGATGCTCGGAACGAATAACTAGAACGGCCTAGGGGAAGAGTACGCATACCGTTGTAATCGGGCGAGTTTCTACTTTCAGATGCAACAGAAATTTTGCGGATTGGTCAATCCGTTCGCTAGATATGGCAGTTTGGAGGTAAGAAACGCTTGAGAAACTCAAAATTTTCGCAGTTCTGGTGCTCAAAACGAGTAACTAGAACGCCCTAGGGTAAAACTACACATACCGTTGTAATCGGGCGAGTTTCTACTTTCAGATGCAACAGAAATTTTGCGGATTGGTCAATCCGTTCGCGAGATATGGGCAGTTTGGAGGTAAGAATCGCTTGAGAAACTCAAAATTTTCGCAGCTCTGGTGCTCGAAACGAATAACTAGAACGCCCTAGGGTAAAACTACACATACCGTTGTAATCGGGCGAGTTTCTACTTTCAGATGCAACAGAAATTTTGCTGATTGGTCATTCCGTTCGCGAGATATGGCAGTTTGGAGGTAAGAAACGCTTGAGAAACTCAAAATTTTCGCAGTTCTGATGCTCGAAACGAAAAACTACAACGGCCTAGGGGAAAACAACACATACCGTTGTAATCGGGCGAGTTTCTACTTTCAGATGCAACAGAAATTTTGCGGATTGGTCAATCCGTTCGCGAGATATGACAGTTTGGAGGTAAGAAAAGCTTGAGAAACTCAAAATTTTCGCAGTACTGATGCTCGGAACGAATAACTAGAACGGCCTAGGGGAAAACTACACATACCGTTGTAATCGGGCGGGTATCTACTTTCAGATGTAACAGAAATTATGCGGATTGGTCAATCCGTTCGCGAGATATGGCAGTTTGGAGTTAAGAAACGCTTGAGAAACTCAAAATTTTCGCAGTTCTGGTGCTCGAAACGAATAACTAGAACGCCCTAGGGTAAAACTACACATACCGTTGTAATCGGGCGAGTTTCTACTTTCAGATGCAACAGAAATTTTGCGGATTGGTCAATCCGTTCGCGAGGTATGGGCAGTTTGGAGGTAAGAAACGCTTGAGAAACTCAAAATTTTCGCAGTTCTGGTGCTCGAAACGAATAACTAGAACGCCCTAGGGTAAAACTACACATACCGTTGTAATCGGGCGAGTTTCTACTTTCAGATGCAACAGAAATTTTGCTGATTGGTCAATCCGTTCGCGAGATATGGCAGTTTGGAGGTAAGAAACGCTTGAGAAACTCAAAATTTTCGCAGTACTGATGCTCGAAACGAAAAACTAGAACGGCCTAGGGGAAAACAACACATACCGTTGCAATCGGGCGAGTTTCTACCTTCAGATGCATCAGAAATTTTGCGGATTGGCCAATCCGTTCGCGAGGTATGTCAGTTTGGAGGTAAGAAACGCTTGAGAAACTCAAAATTTTCGCAGTTCTGATGCTCGGAACGAATAACTAGAACGGCGTAGGGGAAAACTACACATACCGTTGTAATCGGGCGAGCTTCTACTTTCAGAAGCATCAGAAATCTTCCGGATTGGTCAATCCGTTCGCGAGATATGACAGTTTGGAGGTAAGAAACGCTTGCGAAACTCAAAATTTTCGCAGTACTGATGCTCGAAACGAAAAACTAGAACGGCCTAGGGGAAAACAACACATACCGTTGCAATCGGGCGAGTTTCTACCTTCAGATGCATCAGAAATTTTGCGGATTGGACAATCCGTTCGCGAGATATGGCAGTTTGGAGGTAAGAAACGCTTGAGAAACTCAAAATTTTCGCAGTACTGATGCTCGGAACGAATAACTAGAACGGCCTAGGGGAAAACTACACATACCGTTGTAATCGGGCGGGTATCTACTTTCAGATGTAACAGAAATTTTGCGGATTGGTCAATCCGTTCGCGAGATATGGGCAGTTTGGAGGTAAGAATCGCTTGAGAAACTCAAAATTTTCGCAGCTCTGGTGCTCGAAACGAATAACTAGAACGCCCTAGGGTAAAACTACACATACCGTTGTAATCGGGCGAGTTTCTACTTTCAGATGCAACAGAAATTTTGCTGATTGGTCATTCCGTTCGCGAGATATGGCAGTTTGGAGGTAAGAAACGCTTGAGAAACTCAAAATTTTCGCAGTTCTGATGCTCGAAACGAAAAACTACAACGGCCTAGGGGAAAACAACACATACCGTTGTAATCGGGCGAGTTTCTACTTTCAGATGCAACAGAAATTTTGCGGATTGGTCAATCCGTTCGCGAGATATGGCAGTTTGGAGTTAAGAAACGCTTGAGAAACTCAAAATTTTCGCAGCTCTGGTGCTCGAAACGAATAACTAGAACGCCCTAGGGTAAAACTACACATACCGTTGTAATCGGGCGAGTTTCTACTTTCAGATGCAACAGAAATTTTGCTGATTGGTCATTCCGTTCGCGAGATATGGCAGTTTGGAGGTAAGAAACGCTTGAGAAACTCAAAATTTTCGCAGTTCTGATGCTCGAAACGAAAAACTACAACGGCCTAGGGGAAAACAACACATACCGTTGTAATCGGGCGAGTTTCTACTTTCAGATGCAACAGAAATTTTGCGGATTGGTCAATCCGTTCGCGAGATATGACAGTTTGGAGGTAAGAAAAGCTTGAGAAACTCAAAATTTTCGCAGTACTGATGCTCGGAACGAATAACTAGAACGGCCTAGGGGAAAACTACACATACCGTTGTAATCGGGCGGGTATCTACTTTCAGATGTAACAGAAATTATGCGGATTGGTCAATCCGTTCGCGAGATATGGCAGTTTGGAGTTAAGAAACGCTTGAGAAACTCAAAATTTTCGCAGTTCTGGTGCTCGAAACGAATAACTAGAACGCCCTAGGGTAAAACTACACATACCGTTGTAATCGGGCGAGTTTCTACTTTCAGATGCAACAGAAATTTTGCGGATTGGTCAATCCGTTCGCGAGGTATGGGCAGTTTGGAGGTAAGAAACGCTTGAGAAACTCAAAATTTTCGCAGTTCTGGTGCTCGAAACGAATAACTAGAACGCCCTAGGGTAAAACTACACATACCGTTGTAATCGGGCGAGTTTCTACTTTCAGATGCAACAGAAATTTTGCTGATTGGTCAATCCGTTCGCGAGATATGGCAGTTTGGAGGTAAGAAACGCTTGAGAAACTCAAAATTTTCGCAGTACTGATGCTCGAAACGAAAAACTAGAACGGCCTAGGGGAAAACAACACATACCGTTGCAATCGGGCGAGTTTCTACCTTCAGATGCATCAGAAATTTTGCGGATTGGCCAATCCGTTCGCGAGGTATGTCAGTTTGGAGGTAAGAAACGCTTGAGAAACTCAAAATTTTCGCAGTTCTGATGCTCGGAACGAATAACTAGAACGGCGTAGGGGAAAACTACACATACCGTTGTAATCGGGCGAGCTTCTACTTTCAGAAGCATCAGAAATCTTCCGGATTGGTCAATCCGTTCGCGAGATATGACAGTTTGGAGGTAAGAAACGCTTGCGAAACTCAAAATTTTCGCAGTACTGATGCTCGAAACGAAAAACTAGAACGGCCTAGGGGAAAACAACACATACCGTTGCAATCGGGCGAGTTTCTACCTTCAGATGCATCAGAAATTTTGCGGATTGGACAATCCGTTCGCGAGATATGGCAGTTTGGAGGTAAGAAACGCTTGAGAAACTCAAAATTTTCGCAGTACTGATGCTCGGAACGAATAACTAGAACGGCCTAGGGGAAAACTACACATACCGTTGTAATCGGGCGGGTATCTACTTTCAGATGTAACAGAAATTTTGCGGATTGGTCAATCCGTTCGCGAGATATGGGCAGTTTGGAGGTAAGAATCGCTTGAGAAACTCAAAATTTTCGCAGCTCTGGTGCTCGAAACGAATAACTAGAACGCCCTAGGGTAAAACTACACATACCGTTGTAATCGGGCGAGTTTCTACCTTCAGATGCATCAGAAATTTTGCGGATTGGCCAATCCGTTCGCGAGGTATGTCAGTTTGGAGGTAAGAAACGCTTGAGAAACTCAAAATTTTCGCAGTTCTGATGCTCGGAACGAATAACTAGAACGGCGTAGGGGAAAACTACACATACCGTTGTAATCGGGCGAGCTTCTACTTTCAGAAGCATCAGAAATCTTCCGGATTGGTCAATCCGTTCGCGAGATATGACAGTTTGGAGGTAAGAAACGCTTGCGAAACTCAAAATTTTCGCAGTACTGATGCTCGAAACGAAAAACTAGAACGGCCTAGGGGAAAACAACACATACCGTTGCAATCGGGCGAGTTTCTACCTTCAGATGCATCAGAAATTTTGCGGATTGGACAATCCGTTCGCGAGATATGGCAGTTTGGAGGTAAGAAACGCTTGAGAAACTCAAAATTTTCGCAGTACTGATGCTCGGAACGAATAACTAGAACGGCCTAGGGGAAAACTACACATACCGTTGTAATCGGGCGGGTATCTACTTTCAGATGTAACAGAAATTTTGCGGATTGGTCAATCCGTTCGCGAGATATGGGCAGTTTGGAGGTAAGAATCGCTTGAGAAACTCAAAATTTTCGCAGCTCTGGTGCTCGAAACGAATAACTAGAACGCCCTAGGGTAAAACTACACATACCGTTGTAATCGGGCGAGTTTCTACTTTCAGATGCAACAGAAATTTTGCTGATTGGTCATTCCGTTCGCGAGATATGGCAGTTTGGAGGTAAGAAACGCTTGAGAAACTCAAAATTTTCGCAGTTCTGATGCTCGAAACGAAAAACTACAACGGCCTAGGGGAAAACAACACATACCGTTGTAATCGGGCGAGTTTCTACTTTCAGATGCAACAGAAATTTTGCGGATTGGTCAATCCGTTCGCGAGATATGGCAGTTTGGAGTTAAGAAACGCTTGAGAAACTCAAAATTTTCGCAGCTCTGGTGCTCGAAACGAATAACTAGAACGCCCTAGGGTAAAACTACACATACCGTTGTAATCGGGCGAGTTTCTACTTTCAGATGCAACAGAAATTTTGCTGATTGGTCATTCCGTTCGCGAGATATGGCAGTTTGGAGGTAAGAAACGCTTGAGAAACTCAAAATTTTCGCAGTTCTGGTGCTCGAAACGAATAACTAGAACGCCCTAGGGTAAAACTACACATACCGTTGTAATCGGGCGAGTTTCTACTTTCAGATGCAACAGAAATTTTGCTGATTGGTCAATCCGTTCGCGAGATATGGCAGTTTGGAGGTAAGAAACGCTTGAGAAACTCAAAATTTTCGCAGTTCTGATGCTCGAAACGAAAAACTACAACGGCCTAGGGGAAAACAACACATACCGTTGTAATCGGGCGAGTTTCTACTTTCAGATGCAACAGAAATTTTGCGGATTGGTCAATCCGTTCGCGAGATATGACAGTTTGGAGGTAAGAAAAGCTTGAGAAACTCAAAATTTTCGCAGTACTGATGCTCGGAACGAATAACTAGAACGGCCTAGGGGAAAACTACACATACCGTTGTAATCGGGCGGGTATCTACTTTCAGATGTAACAGAAATTATGCGGATTGGTCAATCCGTTCGCGAGATATGGCAGTTTGGAGTTAAGAAACGCTTGAGAAACTCAAAATTTTCGCAGTTCTGGTGCTCGAAACGAATAACTAGAACGCCCTAGGGTAAAACTACACATACCGTTGTAATCGGGCGAGTTTCTACTTTCAGATGCAACAGAAATTTTGCGGATTGGTCAATCCGTTCGCGAGGTATGGGCAGTTTGGAGGTAAGAAACGCTTGAGAAACTCAAAATTTTCGCAGTTCTGGTGCTCGAAACGAATAACTAGAACGCCCTAGGGTAAAACTACACATACCGTTGTAATCGGGCGAGTTTCTACTTTCAGATGCAACAGAAATTTTGCTGATTGGTCAATCCGTTCGCGAGATATGGCAGTTTGGAGGTAAGAAACGCTTGAGAAACTCAAAATTTTCGCAGTACTGATGCTCGAAACGAAAAACTAGAACGGCCTAGGGGAAAACAACACATACCGTTGCAATCGGGCGAGTTTCTACCTTCAGATGCATCAGAAATTTTGCGGATTGGCCAATCCGTTCGCGAGGTATGTCAGTTTGGAGGTAAGAAACGCTTGAGAAACTCAAAATTTTCGCAGTTCTGATGCTCGGAACGAATAACTAGAACGGCGTAGGGGAAAACTACACATACCGTTGTAATCGGGCGAGCTTCTACTTTCAGAAGCATCAGAAATCTTCCGGATTGGTCAATCCGTTCGCGAGATATGACAGTTTGGAGGTAAGAAACGCTTGCGAAACTCAAAATTTTCGCAGTACTGATGCTCGAAACGAAAAACTAGAACGGCCTAGGGGAAAACAACACATACCGTTGCAATCGGGCGAGTTTCTACCTTCAGATGCATCAGAAATTTTGCGGATTGGACAATCCGTTCGCGAGATATGGCAGTTTGGAGGTAAGAAACGCTTGAGAAACTCAAAATTTTCGCAGTACTGATGCTCGGAACGAATAACTAGAACGGCCTAGGGGAAAACAACACATACCGTTGTAATCGGGCGGGTATCTACTTTCAGATGTAACAGAAATTTTGCGGATTGGTCAATCCGTTCGCGAGATATGGGCAGTTTGGAGGTAAGAATCGCTTGAGAAACTCAAAATTTTCGCAGCTCTGGTGCTCGAAACGAATAACTAGAACGCCCTAGGGTAAAACTACACATACCGTTGTAATCGGGCGAGTTTCTACTTTCAGATGCAACAGAAATTTTGCTGATTGGTCATTCCGTTCGCGAGATATGGCAGTTTGGAGGTAAGAAACGCTTGAGAAACTCAAAATTTTCGCAGTTCTGATGCTCGAAACGAAAAACTACAACGGCCTAGGGGAAAACAACACATACCGTTGTAATCGGGCGAGTTTCTACTTTCAGATGCAACAGAAATTTTGCGGATTGGTCAATCCGTTCGCGAGATATGACAGTTTGGAGGTAAGAAAAGCTTGAGAAACTCAAAATTTTCGCAGTTCTGATGCTCGAAACGAAAAACTACAACGGCCTAGGGGAAAACAACACATACCGTTGTAATCGGGCGAGTTTCTACTTTCAGATGCAACAGAAATTTTGCGGATTGGTCAATCCGTTCGCGAGATATGACAGTTTGGAGGTAAGAAAAGCTTGAGAAACTCAAAATTTTCGCAGTACTGATGCTCGGAACGAATAACTAGAACGGCCTAGGGGAAAACTACACATACCGTTGTAATCGGGCGGGTATCTACTTTCAGATGTAACAGAAATTATGCGGATTGGTCAATCCGTTCGCGAGATATGGCAGTTTGGAGTTAAGAAACGCTTGAGAAACTCAAAATTTTCGCAGTTCTGGTGCTCGAAACGAATAACTAGAACGCCCTAGGGTAAAACTACACATACCGTTGTAATCGGGCGAGTTTCTACTTTCAGATGCAACAGAAATTTTGCGGATTGGTCAATCCGTTCGCGAGGTATGGGCAGTTTGGAGGTAAGAAACGCTTGAGAAACTCAAAATTTTCGCAGTTCTGGTGCTCGAAACGAATAACTAGAACGCCCTAGGGTAAAACTACACATACCGTTGTAATCGGGCGAGTTTCTACTTTCAGATGCAACAGAAATTTTGCTGATTGGTCAATCCGTTCGCGAGATATGGCAGTTTGGAGGTAAGAAACGCTTGAGAAACTCAAAATTTTCGCAGTACTGATGCTCGAAACGAAAAACTAGAACGGCCTAGGGGAAAACAACACATACCGTTGCAATCGGGCGAGTTTCTACCTTCAGATGCATCAGAAATTTTGCGGATTGGCCAATCCGTTCGCGAGGTATGTCAGTTTGGAGGTAAGAAACGCTTGAGAAACTCAAAATTTTCGCAGTTCTGATGCTCGGAACGAATAACTAGAACGGCGTAGGGGAAAACTACACATACCGTTGTAATCGGGCGAGCTTCTACTTTCAGAAGCATCAGAAATCTTCCGGATTGGTCAATCCGTTCGCGAGATATGACAGTTTGGAGGTAAGAAACGCTTGCGAAACTCAAAATTTTCGCAGTACTGATGCTCGAAACGAAAAACTAGAACGGCCTAGGGGAAAACAACACATACCGTTGCAATCGGGCGAGTTTCTACCTTCAGATGCATCAGAAATTTTGCGGATTGGACAATCCGTTCGCGAGATATGGCAGTTTGGAGGTAAGAAACGCTTGAGAAACTCAAAATTTTCGCAGTTCTGATGCTCGAAGCGAATAACTAGAACGGCCTGGGGGAAAACTACGCCTGTCGCTGTAATCGGGCGAGTTTCTACTTTCAGATGCAATAGAAATTTTGCGGATTGGTCAATCCGTTCGCGAGATATGGCACTTTGGAGGTAAGAAACGCTTGAGAAACTCAAAATTTTCGCAGTTCTGATGCTCGAAACGAAAAACTAGAACGGCCTAGGGGAAAACTACACATACCATTGTAATCGGACGAGTTTCTACTTTCAGATGCAACAGAAATTTTGCGGATTGGTCAATCCGTTCGCGAGATATGGCACTTTGGAGGTAAGAAACGCTTGAGAAACTCAAAATTTTCGCAGTTCTGAAACTCGGAACGAATAACTAGAACGGCCTAGGGGAAGACTACACATACCGTTGTAATCGGGCGAGTTTCTACTTTCAGATGCAACAGAAATTTTGCGGATTGGTCAATCCGTTCGCGAGATATGACAGTTTGGAGGTAAGAAACGCTTGAGAAACTCAAAATGTTCGCAGTACTGATGCTCGGAACGAATAACTAGAACGGCCTAGGGGAAAAGTACACATAGCGCGGTAATTTGGCGAGTTTCTACCTTCAGATGCCACAGCAATTTTGCGGATTGGTCAATCCGTTCGCGAGATATGGCACTTTGGAGGTAAGAAACGCTTGAGAAACTCAAAATTTTCGCAGTTCTGAAACTCGGAACGAATAACTAGAACGGCCTAGGGGAAGACTACACATACCGTTGTAATCGGGCGAGTTTCTACTTTCAGATGCAACAGAAATTTTGCGGATTGGTCAATCCGTTCGCGAGATATGACAGTTGGGAGGTAAGAAACGCTTGAGAAACTCAAAATGTTCGCAGTACTGATGCTCGGAACGAATAACTAGAACGGCCTAGGGGAAAAGTACACATAGCGCGGTAATTTGGCGAGTTTCTACCTTCAGATGCCACAGCAATTTTGCGGATTGGTCAATCCGTTCGCGAGATATGGCAGTTTGGAGGTAAGAAACGCTTGAGAAACTCAAAAATTTTCGCAGTTCTGATGCTCGAAACGAATAACTAGGACGGCCTAGGGGAAAACTACACATACCGTTGTAATCGGGCGAGTATCTACTTTCAGATGCAACAGAAATTTTGCGGATTGGTCAATCCGTTCGCAAGATATGGCAGTTTGTAGGTAAGAAACGCTTGAGAAACTCAAAATTTTCGCAGTGCTGATGCTCGGAACGAATAACTAGAACGGCCTAGGGGAAAAGTACACATAGCGCGGTAATTTGGCGAGTTTCTACCTTCAGATGCAACAGAAATTTTGCGGATTGGTCAATCCGTTCGCGAGATATGGCAGTTTGGAGGTAAGAAACGCTTGAGAAACTCAAAAATTTTCGCAGTTCTGATGCTCGAAACGAAAAACTAGAACGGCCTAGGGGAAAAACTACACATACCGTTGTAATCGGGCGAGTTTCTACTTTCGGAGGCAACAGAAATTTTGCAGATTGGTCAATCCGTTCGCGAGATATGGCAGTTTGGAGGTAAGAAACGCTTGAGAAGCTTAAAATTTTCGCAGTTCTGATGCTCGGAACGAAAAACTAGAACGGCCTAGGGGAAAACTACACATACCGTTGTAATCGTGCGAGTTTCTATTTTCAGATGCAACAGAAATTTTGCGGTTTGGTCAATCCGTTCGCGAGATATGGCAGATTGGATGTAAGAAACGCTTGAGAAACTCAAAATTTCCGCAGTTCTGATGCTCGAAACGATTAACTAGAACGGCCTAGGGTAAAACTACACATACGGTTGCAATCGGGCGAGTTTCTACTTTCAGATGCAACAGAAATTTTGCGGATTGGTCAATCCGTTCGCGAGATATGGCACTTTGGAGGTAAGAAACGCTTGAGAAACTCAAAATTTTCGCAGTTCTGAAGCTCGAAACGAATAACTAGAACGCCCTAGGGTAAAACTACACATACCGTTGTAATCGGGCGAGTTTCTACTTTCAGATGCAACAGAAATTTTGCTGATTGGTCAATCCCTTCGCGAGATATGACAGTTTGGACGTAAGAAGCGCTTGAGAAACTCAAAATTTTCGCAGTTCTGATGCTCGAAACGAAAAACTAGAACGGCCTAGGGGAAAACAACACATACCGTTGTAATCGGGCGAGTTTCTACTTTCAGATGCAACAGAAATTTTGCCGATTGGTCAATCCGTTCGCGAGATATGACAGTTTGGAGGTAAGAAAAGCTTGAGAAACTCAAAATTTTCGCAGTACTGATGCTCGGAATGAATAACTAGAACGGCCTATGGGAAAACTACACATACCGTTGTAATCGGGCGAGTTTCTACTTTCAGATGCAACAGAAATTTTGCGGATTGTTCAATCCGTTCGCGAGATATGGCAGTTTGGAGGTAAGAAACGCTTGAGAAACTCAAAATTTTCGCAGTTCTGGTGCTCGAAACGAATAACTAGAACGCCCTAGGGTAAAACTACACATACCGTTGTAATCGGGCGAGTTTCTACTTTCAGATGCAACAGAAATTTTGCGGATTGGTCAATCCGTTCGCGAGATATGGCAGTTTGGAGGTAAGAAACGCTTGAGAAACTCAAAATATTCGCAGTTCTGATGCTCGAAACGAAAAACTAGAACGGCCTAGGGGAAAACTACACATACCGTTGTAATCGGGCGAGTTTCTACTTTCAGATGCAACAGAAATTTTGCGGATTGGTCAATCCGTTCGCGAGATATGGCACTTCGGAGGTAAGAAACGCTTGAGAAACTCAAAATTTTCGCAGTTCTGATGCTCGAAACGAAAAACTAGAACGGCCTAGGGGAAGACTACACATACCGTTGTAATCGGGCGAGTTTCTACTTTCAGATGCAACAGAAATTTTGCGGATTGGTCAATCCGTTCGCGAGATATGGCACTTCGGAGGTAAGAAACGCTTGAGAAACTCAAAATTTTCGCAGTTCTGATGCTCGAAACGAAAAACTAGAACGGCCTAGGGGAAGACTACACATACCGTTGTAATCGGGCGAGTTTCTACTTTCAGATGCAACAGAAATTTTGCGGATTGGTCAATCCGTTCGCGAGATATGGCAGTTTGGAGGTAAGAAACGCTTGAGAAACTCAAAATTTTCGCAGTTCTGGTGCTCGAAACGAATAACTAGAACGCCTTAGGGTAAAACTACACATACCGTTGTAATCGGGCGAGTTTCTACTTTCAGATGCAACAGAAATTTTGCGGATTGGTCAATCCGTTCGCGAGATATGGCAGTTTGGAGGTAAGAAACGCTTGAGAAACTCAAAATATTCGCAGTTCTGATGCTCGAAACGAAAAACTAGAACGGCCTAGGGGAAAACTACACATACCGTTGTAATCGGGCGTGTTTCTACTTTCAGATGCAACAGAAATTTTGCGGATTGGTCAATCCGTTCGCGAGATATGGCAGTTTGGAGGTAAGAAACGCTTGAGAAACTCAAAATTTTCGCAGTTCTGGTGCTCGAAACGAATAACTAGAACGCCTTAGGGTAAAACTACACATACCGTTGTAATCGGGCGAGTTTCTACTTTCAGATGCAACAGAAATTTTGCGGATTGGTCAATCCGTTCGCGAGATATGACAGTTTGGAGGTAAGAATCGCTTGAGAAACTCAAAATTTTCGCAGCTCTGGTGCTCGAAACGAATAACTAGAACGCCCTAGGGGAAAACTACACATACCGTTGTAATCGGGCGAGTTTCTACTTTCAGATGCAACAGAAATTTTGCTGATTGGACAATCCGTTCGCTAGATATGGCAGTTTGGAGGTAAGAAACGCTTGAGAAACTCAATATTTTCGCAGTTCTGGTGCTCGAAACGAGTAACTAGAACGCCCTAGGGTAAAACTACACATACCGTTGTAATCGGGCGAGTTTCTACTTTCAGATGCAACAGAAATTTTGCGGATTGGTCAATCCGTTCGCGAGATATGGCAGTTTGGAGGTAAGAAACGCTTGAGAAACTCAAAATTTTCGCAGTTCTGACGCTCGGAACGAAAAACTAGAACGGCCTGGGGGAAAAGTAAGCATACCGTTGTAATCGGGCGAGCTTCTACTATCAGATGCAACAGAAATTTTGCGGTTTGGTCAATCCGTTCGCGAGATATGGCAGATTGGATGTAAGAAACGCTTGAGAAACTCAAAATTTCCGCAGTTCTGATGCTCGAAACGATTAACTAGAACGCCCTAGGGGAAAACTACACATACCGTTGTAATCGGGCGAGTTTCTACTTTCGGAGGCAACAGAAATTTTGCAGATTGGTCAATCCGTTCGCGAGATATGGCAGTTTGGATGTAAGAAACGCTTGAGAAGCTTAAAATTTTCGCAGTTCTGATGCTCGAAACGAAAAACTAGAACGGCCTAGGGGAAAACTACACATACCGTTGGAATCGTGCGAGTTTCTATTTTCAGATGCAACAGAAATTTTGCGGATTGGTCAATCCGTTCGCGAGATATGGCAGTTTGGAGGTAAGAAACGCTTGAGAAACTCAAAATTTTCGCAGTTCTGACGCTCGGAACGAAAAACTAGAACGGCCTGGGGGAAAAGTAAGCATACCGTTGTAATCGGGCGAGCTTCTACTATCAGATGCAACAGAAATTTTGCGGTTTGTTCAATCCGTTCGCGAGATATGGCAGATTGGATGTAAGAAACGCTTGAGAAACTCAAAATTTTCGCAGTTCTGATGCTCGAAACGATTAACTAGAACGGCCTAGGGTAAAACTACACATACGGTTGCAATCGGGCGAGTTTCTACTTTCAGATGCAACAGAAATTTTGCGGATTGGTCAATCCGTTCGCGAGATATGGCACTTTGGAGGTAAGAAACGCTTGAGAAACTCAAAATTTTCGCAGTTCTGAAGCTCGGAACGAATAAATAGAACGGCCTAGGGGAAAACTACACATACCGTTGTAAACGGGCGAGTTTCTACTTTCAGATGCAACAGAAATTTTGCGGATTGGTCAATCCGTTCGCGAGATATGGCACTTCGGAGGTAAGAAACGCTTGAGAAACTCAAAATTTTCGCAGTTCTGATGCTCGAAACGAAAAACTAGAACGGCCTAGGGGAAGACTACACATACCGTTGTAATCGGGCGAGTTTCTACTTTCAGATGCAACAGAAATTTTGCGGATTGGTCAATCCGTTCGCGAGATATGGCAGTTTGGAGGTAAGAAACGCTTGAGAAACTCAAAATTTTCGCAGTTCTGGTGCTCGAAACGAATAACTAGAACGCCTTAGGGTAAAACTACACATACCGTTGTAATCGGGCGAGTTTCTACTTTCAGATGCAACAGAAATTTTGCGGATTGGGCAATCCGTTCGCGAGATATGGCAGTTTGGAGGTAAGAAACGCTTGAGAAACTCAAAATATTCGCAGTTCTGATGCTCGAAACGAAAAACTAGAACGGCCTAGGGGAAAACTACACATACCGTTGTAATCGGGCGAGTTTCTACTTTCAGATGCAACAGAAATTTTGCGGATTGGTCAATCCGTTCGCGAGATATGGCAGTTTGGAGGTAAGAAACGCTTGAGAAACTCAAAATTTTCGCAGTTCTGGTGCTCGAAACGAATAACTAGAACGCCTTAGGGTAAAACTACACATACCGTTGTAATCGGGCGAGTTTCTACTTTCAGATGCAACAGAAATTTTGCGGATTGGTCAATCCGTTCGCGAGATATGGGCAGTTTGGAGGTAAGAATCGCTTGAGAAACTCAAAATTTTCGCAGCTCTGGTGCTCGAAACGAATAACTAGAACGCCCTAGGGGAAAACTACACATACCGTTGTAATCGGGCGAGTTTCTACTTTCAGATGCAACAGAAATTTTGCTGATTGGTCAATCCGTTCGCTAGATATGGCAGTTTGGAGGTAAGAAACGCTTGAGAAACTCAAAATTTTCGCAGTTCTGGTGCTCGAAACGAGTAACTAGAACGCCCTAGGGTAAAACTACACATACCGTTGTAATCGGGCGAGTTTCTACTTTCAGATGCAACAGAAATTTTGCGGATTGGTCAATCCGTTCGCGAGATATGGCAGTTTGGAGGTAAGAAACGCTTGAGAATCTCAAAATTTTCGCAGTTCTGATGCTCGAAACGAAAAACTAGAACGGCCTAGGGGAAAAACTACACATACCGTTGTAATCGGGCGAGTTTCTACTTTCGGAGGCAACAGAAATTTTGCAGATTGGTCAATCCGTTCGCGAGATATGGCAGTTTGGAGGTAAGAAACGCTTGAGAAGCTTAAAATTTTCGCAGTTCTGATGCTCGAAACGAAAAACTAGAACGGCCTAGGGGAAAACTACACATACCGTTGTAATCGTGCGAGTTTCTATTTTCAGATGCAACAGAAATTTTGCGGATTGGTCAATCCGTTCGCGAGATATGGCAGTTTGGAGGTAAGAAACGCTTGAGAAACTCAAAATTTTCGCAGTTCTGACGCTCGGAACGAAAAACTAGAACGGCCTGGGGGAAAAGTAAGCATACCGTTGTAATCGGGCGAGCTTCTACTATCAGATGCAACAGAAATTTTGCGGTTTGGTCAATCCGTTCGCGAGATATGGCAGATTGGATGTAAGAAACGCTTGAGAAACTCAAAATTTCCGCAGTTCTGATGCTCGAAACGATTAACTAGAACGGCCTATGGTAAAACTACACATACGGTTGCAATCGGGCGAGTTTCTACTTTCAGATGCAACAGAAATTTTGCGGATTGGTCAATCCGTTCGCGAGATATGGCACTTTGGAGGTAAGAAACGCTTGAGAAACTCAAAATTTTCGCAGTTCTGATGCTCGAAACGAAAAACTAGAACGGCCTAGGGGAAGACTACACATACCGTTGTAATCGGGCGAGTTTCTACTTTCAGATGCAACAGAAATTTTGCGGATTTGTCAATCCGTTCGCGAGATATGGGAGTTTGGAGGTAAGAAACGCTTGAGAAACTCAAAATTTTCGCAGTTCTGGTGCTCGAAACGAATAACTAGAACGCCTTAGGGTAAAACTACACATACCGTTGTAATCGGGCGAGTTTCTACTTTCAGATGCAACAGAAATTTTGCGGATTGGTCAATCCGTTCGCGAGATATGGGCAGTTTGGAGGTAAGAATCGCTTGAGAAACTCAAAATTTTCGCAGCTCTGGTGCTCGAAACGAATAACTAGAACGCCCTAGGGGAAAACTACACATACCGTTGTAATCGGGCGAGTTTCTACTTTCGGAGGCAACAGAAATTTTGCAGATTGGTCAATCCGTTCGCGAGATATGGCAGTTTGGATGTAAGAAACGCTTGAGAAGCTTAAAATTTTCGCAGTTCTGATGCTCGAAACGAAAAACTAGAACGGCCTAGGGGAAAACTACACATACCGTTGGAATCGTGCGAGTTTCTATTTTCAGATGCAACAGAAATTTTGCGGATTGGTCAATCCGTTCGCGAGATATGGCAGTTTGGAGGTAAGAAACGCTTGAGAAACTCAAAATTTTCGCAGTTCTGACGCTCGGAACGAAAAACTAGAACGGCCTGGGGGAAAAGTAAGCATACCGTTGTAATCGGGCGAGCTTCTACTATCAGATGCAACAGAAATTTTGCGGTTTGGTCAATCCGTTCGCGAGATATGGCAGATTGGATGTAAGAAACGCTTGAGAAACTCAAAATTTTCGCAGTTCTGATGCTCGAAACGATTAACTAGAACGGCCTAGGGTAAAACTACACATACGGTTGCAATCGGGCGAGTATCTACTTTCAGATGCAACAGAAATTTTGCGGATTGGTCAATCCGTTCGCGAGATATGGCACTTTGGAGGTAAGAAACGCTTGAGAAACTCAAAATTTTCGCAGTTCTGAAGCTCGGAACGAATAAATAGAACGGCCTAGGGGAAAACTACACATACCGTCGTAATCGGGCGAGTTTCTACTTTCAGATGCAACAGAAATTTTGCGGATTGGTCAATCCCTTCGCGAGATATGACAGTTTGGACGTAAGAAACGCTTGAGAAACTCAAAATTTTTGCAGTTCTGATGCTCGAAACGAATAACTAGAACGGCCTAGGGGAAAACTACACATACCGTTGTAATCGGGCGAGTTTCTACATTCAGATGCAACAGAAATTTTGCGGATTGGTCAATCCGTTCGCGAGATATGGCAGTTTGGAGGTAAGAAACGCTTGAGAAACTCAAAATATTCGCAGTTCTGATGCTCGAAACGAAAAACTAGAACGGCCAAGGGGAAAACTACACATACCGTTGTAATCGGGCGAGTTTCTACTTTCAGATGCAACAGAAATTTTGCGGATTGGTCAATCCGTTCGCGAGATATGGCAGTTTGGAGGTAAGAAACGCTTGAGAAACTCAAAATTTTCGCAGTTCTGGTGCTCGAAACGAAAAACTAGAACGGCCAAGGGGAAAACTACACATACCGTTGTAATCGGGCGAGTTTCTACTTTCAGATGCAACAGAAATTTTGCGGATTGGTCAATCCGTTCGCGAGATATGGCAGTTTGGAGGTAAGAAACGCTTGAGAAACTCAAAATTTTCGCAGTTCTGGTGCTCGAAACGAATAACTAGAACGCCCTAGGGTAAAACTACACATACCGTTGTAATCGGGCGGGTATCTACTTTCAGATGCAACAGAAATTTTGCGGATTGGTCAATCCGTTCGTGAGATATGGCAGTTTGGAGGTAAGAAACGCTTGAGAAACTCAAAATTTTCGCAGTTCTGATGCTCGAAACGAAAAACTAGAACGGCCTAGGGGAAAAACTACACATACCGTTGTAATCGGGCGAGTTTCTACTTTCGGAGGCAACAGAAATTTTGCAGATTGGTCAATCCGTTCGCGAGATATGGCAGTTTGGAGGTAAGAAACGCTTGAGAAACTCAAAATTTTCGCAGTTCTGACGCTCGGAACGAAAAACTAGAACGGCCTGGGGGAAAAGTAAGCATACCGTTGTAATCGGGCGAGCTTCTACTATCAGATGCAACAGAAATTTTGCGGTTTGGTCAATCCGTTCGCGAGATATGGCAGATTGGATGTAAGAAACGCTTGAGAAACTCAAAATTTCCGCAGTTCTGATGCTCGAAACGATTAACTAGAACGGCCTAGGGTAAAACTACACATACGGTTGCAATCGGGCGAGTTTCTACTTTCAGATGCAACAGAAATTTTGCGGATTGGTCAATCCGTTCGCGAGATATGGCACTTTGGAGGTAAGAAACGCTTGAGAAACTCAAAATTTTCGCAGTTCTGATGCTCGAAACGAAAAACTAGAACGGCCTAGGGGAAGACTACACATACCGTTGTAATCGGGCGAGTTTCTACTTTCAGATGCAACAGAAATTTTGCGGATTGGTCAATCCGTTCGCGAGATATGGGAGTTTGGAGGTAAGAAACGCTTGAGAAACTCAAAATTTTCGCAGTTCTGGTGCTCGAAACGAATAACTAGAACGCCTTAGGGTAAAACTACACATACCGTTGTAATCGGGCGAGTTTCTACTTTCAGATGCAACAGAAATTTTGCGGATTGGTCAATCCGTTCGCGAGATATGGGCAGTTTGGAGGTAAGAATCGCTTGAGAAACTCAAAATTTTCGCAGCTCTGGTGCTCGAAACGAATAACTAGAACGCCCTAGGGGAAAACTACACATACCGTTGTAATCGGGCGAGTTTCTACTTTCGGAGGCAACAGAAATTTTGCAGATTGGTCAATCCGTTCGCGAGATATGGCAGTTTGGAGGTAAGAAACGCTTGAGAAGCTTAAAATTTTCGCAGTTCTGATGCTCGAAACGAAAAACTAGAACGGCCTAGGGGAAAACTACACATACCGTTGGAATCGTGCGAGTTTCTATTTTCAGATGCAACAGAAATTTTGCGGATTGGTCAATCCGTTCGCGAGATATGGCAGTTTGGAGGTAAGAAACGCTTGAGAAACTCAAAATTGTCGCAGTTCTGACGCTCGGAACGAAAAACTAGAACGGCCTGGGGGAAAAGTAAGCATACCGTTGTAATCGGGCGAGCTTCTACTATCAGATGCAACAGAAATTTTGCGGTTTGGTCAATCCGTTCGCGAGATATGGCAGATTGGATGTAAGAAACGCTTGAGAAACTCAAAATTTTCGCAGTTCTGATGCTCGAAACGATTAACTAGAACGGCCTAGGGTAAAACTACACATACGGTTGCAATCGGGCGAGTTTCTACTTTCAGATGCAACAGAAATTTTGCGGATTGGTCAATCCGTTCGCGAGATATGGCACTTTGGAGGTAAGAAACGCTTGAGAAACTCAAAATATTCGCAGTTCTGATGCTCGAAACGAAAAACTAGAACGGCCAAGGGGAAAACTACACATACCGTTGTAATCGGGCGAGTTTCTACTTTCAGATGCAACAGAAATTTTGCGGATTGGTCAATCCGTTCGCGAGATATGGCAGTTTGGAGGTAAGAAACGCTTGAGAAACTCAAAATTTTCGCAGTTCTGGTGCTCGAAACGAATAACTAGAACGCCCTAGGGTAAAACTACACATACCGTTGTAATCGGGCGGGTATCTACTTTCAGATGCAACAGAAATTTTGCGGATTGGTCAATCCGTTCGTGAGATATGGCAGTTTGGAGGTAAGAAACGCTTGAGAAACTCAAAATTTTCGCAGTTCTGGTGCTCGAAACGAAAAACTAGAACGGCCAAGGGGAAAACTACACATACCGTTGTAATCGGGCGAGTTTCTACTTTCAGATGCAACAGAAATTTTGCGGATTGGTCAATCCGTTCGCGAGATATGACAGTTTGGAGGTAAGAAAAGCTTGAGAAACTCAAAATTTTCGCAGTACTGATGCTCGGAACGAATAACTAGAACGGCCTAGGGGAAAACTACACATACCGTTGTAATCGGGCGAGTTTCTACTTTCAGATGCAACAGAAATTTTGCGGATTGGTCAATCCGTTCGCGAGATATGGCACCTTGGAGGTAAGAAACGCTTGAGAAACTCAAAATTTTCGCAGTTCTGATGCTCGAAACGAAAAACTAGAACGGTCTAGGGGAAAACTACACAAACCGTTGTAATCGGGCGAGTTTCTACTTTCAGATGCAACAGAAATTTTGCGGATTGGTCAATCCGTTCGCGAGATATGGCAGTTTGGATGTAAGAAACGCTTGAGAAACTCAAAATTTTCGCAGTTCTGGTGCTCGAAACGAATAACTAGAACGGCCTAGGGGAAAACTACACATATCGTTGTAATCGGGCGAGTTTCTACTTTCAGATGCAACAGAAATGTTGCGGACTGGTCAATCCGTTCGCGAGATATGGCAGTCTGGATGTAAGAAACACTTGAGAAACTCAAAATTTTCGCAGTTCTGATGCTCGAAACGAAAAACTAGAACGGCCTAGGCGAAAACTACACATACCGTTGTAATCGGGCGAGTTTCTACTTTCAGATGCAACAGAAATTTTGCAGATTGGTCAATCCGTTCGCGAGATATGGCACTGTGGAGGTAAGAAACGCTTGAGAAACTCAAAATTTTCGCAGTTCTGAAGCTCGGAACGAATAACTAGAACGGCCTGGGGGAAAACTACACATACCGTTGTAATCGGGCGAGTTTCTACTTTCAGATGCAACAGAAATTTTGCGGATTGGTCAATCCGTTCGCGAGATATGACAGTTTGGAGGTAAGAAACACTTGAGAAACTCAAAATTTTCACAGTTCTGATGCTCGAAACGAATAACTAGAACGGCCTGGGGGAAAAGTACGCAAACCGTTGTAATCGGGCGAGTTTCTACTTTCAGATGCAACAGAAATTCTGCGGATTGGTCAATCTGTTCGCAAGATATGACAGTTTGGAGGTAAGAAACGCTTGAGAAACTCAAAATTTTCGAAGTTCTGATGCTCGAAACGAAAAACTAGAACGGCCTAGGGAAAAAATACACATACCGTTGTAATCGGGCGAGTTTCTACTTTCAGATGCAACAGAAATTTTGCGGATTGGTCAATCCGTTCGCGAGATATGGCAGTTTGGATGTAAGAAACGCTTGAGAAACTCAAAATTTTCGCAGTTCTGATGCTCGGAACGAATAACTAGAACGGCCTAGGGGAAAAGTGCACATACCGTTGTAATCGGGCGAGTATCTACTTTCAGATGCAACAGAAATTTTGCGGATTGGTCAATCCGTTCGAGAGATATGGCAGTTTGGATGTAAGAAACGCTTGAGGAACTCAAAATTTTCGCAGTTCTGGTGCTCGAAACGAATAACTAGAACGGCCTAGGGGAAAACTACACATATCGTTGTAATCGGGCGAGTTTCTACTTTCAGATGCAACAGAAATTTTGCGGATTGGTCAATCCGTTCGCGAGATATGGCAGTTTGGATGTAAGAAACGCTTGAGAAACTCAAAATTTTCGCAGTTCTGGTGCTCGAAACGAATAACTAGAACGGCCTAGGGGAAAACTACACATATCGTTGTAATCGGGCGAGTTTCTACTTTCAGATGCAACAGAAATTTTGCGGACTGGTCAATCCGTTCGCGAGATATGGCAGTTTGGTGGTAAGAATCGCTTGAGAAACTCAAAATTTTCGCAGTTCTGATGCTCGAAACGGAAAACTAGAACGGCCTAGGGGAAAACTACACATACCGTTGTAATCGGTCGAGTTTCTACTTTCAGATGCAACAGAAATTTTGCGGATTGGTCAATCCGTTCGCGAGATATGGCAGTTTGGAGGTAAGAAACGCTTGAGAAACTCAAAATTTTCGCAGTTCTGGTGCTCGAAACGAATAACTAGAACGGCCTAGGGGAAAACTACACATATCGTTGTAATCGGGCGAGTTTCTACTTTCAGATGCAACAGAAATGTTGCGGACTGGTCAATCCGTTCGCGAGATATGGCAGTTTGGAGGTAAGAAACACTTGAGAAACTCAAAATTTTCGCAGTTCTGATGCTCGAAACGAAAAACTAGAACGGCCTAGGCGAAAACTACACATACCGTTGTAATCGGGCGAGTTTCTACTTTCAGATGCAACAGTAATTTTGCGGATTGGTCAATCCGTTCGCGAGATATGGCACTTTGGAGGTAAGAAACGCTTGAGAAACTCAAAATTTTCGCAGTTCTGAAGCTCGGAACGAATAACTAGAACGGCCTGGGGGAAAACTACACATACCGTTGTAATCGGGCGAGTTTCTACTTTCAGATGCAACAGAAATTTTGCGGATTGGTCAATCCGTTCGCGAGATATGACGGTTTGGAGGTAAGAAACACTTGAGAAACTCAAAATTTTCACAGTTCTGATGCTCGAAACGAATAACTAGAACGGCCTGGGGGAAAAGTACGCATACCTTTGTAATCGGGCGAGTTTCTACTTTAAGATGCAACAGAAATTTTGTGGATTGGTCAATCCGTTCGCGAGATATGACAGTTTGGAGGTAAGAAACGCGTGAGAAACTCAAAATTTTCGCAGTACTGATGCTCGGAGCGAATAACTAGAACGGCCTAGGGGAAAAGTGCACATACCGTTGTAATCGGGCGAGTATCTACTTTCAGATGCAACAGAAATTTTGCGGATTGGTCAATCCGTTCGCGAGATATGACAGTTTGGAGGTAAGAAACGCTTGAGAAACTCAAAATTTTCGCAGTACTGATGCTCGGAACGAATAACTAGAACGGCCTGGGGGGAAACAACACATACCGTTGTAATCGGGCGAGTTTCTACTTTCAGATGCAACAGAAATTTTGCGGATTGGTCAATCCGTTCGCGAGATATGACAGTTTGGAGGTAAGAAACGCCTGAGAAACTCAAAATTTTCGCAGTTCTGATGCTCGAAACGAATAACTATAACGGCCTAGGGGAATGCTACACATACCGTTGTAGTTGGGCGAGTATCTACTTTCAGATGCAACAGAAATTTTGCGGATTGGTCAATCCGTTCGCGAGATATGGCAGTTTGGAGGTAAGAAACGCTTGAGAAACTCAAAATTTTCGCAGTTCTGGTGCTCGAAACGAATAACTAGAACGCCCTAGGGTAAAGCTACACATACCGTTGTAATCGCGCGAGTTTCTACTTTGAGATGAAACAGAAATTTTGCGGATTGGCCAATCGGTTCGCGAGATATGGCAGTTTGGAGGTAAGAATGGCTTGAGAAACGCAAAATTTTCGCAGTTCTGAAGCTCGGAACGAATAACTAGAACGGCCTAGGGGAAAACTACACATACCGTTGTAATCGGGCGAGTTTCTACTTTAAGATGCAACAGAAATTTTGCGGATTGGTCAATCCGTTCGCGAGATATGACAGTTTGGAGGTAAGAAACGCTTGAGAAACTCAAAATTTTCGCCGTTCTGATGCTCGAAACGAATAACTAGAACGGCCTGGGCGAAAAGTACGCATACCGTTGTAATCGGGCGAGTTTCTACTTTCAGACGCAACAGAAATTTTGCGGATTGGTCAAACCGTTCGCGAGATATGACAGTTTGGATGTAAGAAACGCTTGAGAAACTCAAAATTTTCGCAGTACTGATGCTCGGAACGAATATCTAGAACGGCCTAGGGGAAAAGTACACATAGCCCGGTAATTTGGCGAGTTTCTACCTTCAGATGCAACAGAAATTTTGCGGATTGGTCAATCCGTTCGCGAGATATGGCAGTTTGGAGGTAAGTAACGCTTGAGAAACTCAAAAATTTTCGCAGTTCTGATGCTCGAAACGAATAACTAGGACGGCCTAGGGGAAAACTACACATACCGTTGTAATCGGGCGTGTTTCTACTTTGAGATGCAACAGAAATTTTGCGGATTGGTCAATCCGTTCGCGAGATATGGCAGTTTGGAGGTAAGAAACGCTTGAGAAACTCAAAATTTTCGCAGTTCTGATGCTCGAAACGAAAAACTGGAACGGCCTAGGGGAAAACTACGCAAACCGTTGTAATCGGGCGAGTTTCTACTTTCAGATGCAACAGAAATTTTGCGGATTGATCAATCCGTTCGCGAGATATGACAGTTTGGATGTAAGAAACGCTTGAGAAACTCAAAATTTTCGCAGTTCAGATGCTCGAAACGAATAACTAGAACGGTCTAGGGGAACACTACGCATACCGTTGTAATCGGGCGAGTTTCTACTTTAAGATGCAACAGAAATTTTGCGGATTGGTCAATCCGTTCGCGAGATATGACAGTTTGGAGGTAAGAAACGCTTGAGAAACTCAAAATTTTCGCAGTTCTGATGCTCGAAACGAATAACTAGAACGGCCTAGGGGAAAAGTACGCATACCGTTGTAATCGGGCGAGTTTCTACTTTCAGATGCAACAGAAATTTTGCGGATTGGTCAATCCGTTCGCGAGATATGGCAGTTTGGAGGTAAGAAACGCTTGAGAAACTCAAAATTTTCGCAGTTCTGAAGCTCGGAACGAATAACTAGAACGGCCTAGGGGAAAACTACGCAAACCGTTGTAATCGGGCGAGTTTCTACTTTCAGATGCAACAGAAATTTTGCGGATTGGTCAATCCGTTCGCGAGATATGGGCAGTTTGGAGGTAAGAAACGCTTGAGAAACTCAAAATTTTCGCAGTTCTGGTGTTCGAAACGAATAACTAGAACGCCCTAGGTTAAAACTACACATACCGTTGTAATCGGGCGAGTTTCTACTTTCAGATGCAACAGAAATTTTGCGGATTGGTCAATCCGTTCGCGAGATATGACAGTTTGGATGTAAGAAACGCTTGAGAAGCTCAAAATTTTCGCAGTTCTGATGCTCGAAACGAATAACTAGAACGGCCTAGGGGAAAAGTACGCAAACCGTTGTAATCGGGCGAGTTTCTACTTTCAGATGCAACAGAAATTTTGCGGATTGGTCAATCCGTTCGAAAGATATGACAGTTTGGAGGTAAGAAACGCTTGAGAAACTCAAAATTTTCGCAGTTCTGGTGTTCGAAACGAATAACTAGAACGCCCTAGGTTAAAACTACACATACCGTTGTAATCGGGCGAGTTTCTACTTTCAGATGCAACAGAAATTTTGCGGATTGGTCAATCCGTTCGCGAGATATGACAGTTTGGATGTAAGAAACGCTTGAGAAGGTCAAAATTTTCGCAGTTCTGATGCTCGAAACGAATAACTAGAACGGCCTAGGGGAAAAGTACGCAAACCGTTGTAATCGGGCGAGTTTCTACTTTCAGATGCAACAGAAATTTTGCGGATTGGTCAATCCGTTCGAAAGATATGACAGTTTGGAGGTAAGAAACGCTTGAGAAACTCAAAATTTTCGCAGTTCTGATGCTCGAAACGAATAACTAGAACGGCCTGGGGGAAAAGTACGCATACCGTTGTAATCGGGCGAGTTTCTACTTTCAGATGCAACAGAAATTTTGCGGATTGGTCAATCCGTTCGCAAGATATGACAGTTTGGAAGTATGATACGCTTGAGAAACTCAAAATTTTCGCAGTTCTGATGCTCGAAACGAAAAACTAGAACGGCCTAGGCGAAAACTACACATACCGTTGTAATCGGGCGAGTTTCTACTTTCAGATGCAACAGAAATTTTGCAGATTGGTCAATCCGTTCGCGAGATATGGCACTGTGGAGGTAAGAAACGCTTGAGAAACTCAAAATTTTCGCAGTTCTGAAGCTCGGAACGAATAACTAGAACGGCCTGGGGGAAAACTACACATACCGTTGTAATCGGGCGAGTTTCTACTTTCAGATGCAACAGAAATTTTGCGGATTGGTCAATCCGTTCGCGAGATATGACAGTTTGGAGGTAAGAAACACTTGAGAAACTCAAAATTTTCACAGTTCTGATGCTCGAAACGAATAACTAGAACGGCCTGGGGGAAAAGTACGCAAACCGTTGTAATCGGGCGAGTTTCTACTTTCAGATGCAACAGAAATTCTGCGGATTGGTCAATCTGTTCGCAAGATATGACAGTTTGGAGGTAAGAAACGCTTGAGAAGGTCAAAATTTTCGCAGTTCTGATGCTCGAAACGAATAACTAGAACGGCCTAGGGGAAAAGTACGCAAACCGTTGTAATCGGGCGAGTTTCTACTTTCAGATGCAACAGAAATTTTGCGGATTGGTCAATCCGTTCGCAAGATATGACAGTTTGGAAGTATGATACGCTTGAGAAACTCAAAATTTTCGCAGTTCTGATGCTCGAAACGAAAAACTAGAACGGCCTAGGGGAAAACAACACATACCGTTGTAATCGGGCGAGTTTCTACTTTCAGATGCAACAGAAATTTTGCGGATTGGTCAATCCGTTCGCGAGATATGGGCAGTTTGGAGGTAAGAAACGCTTGAGAAACTCAAAATTTTCGCAGTTCTGGTGTTCGAAACGAATAACTAGAACGCCCTAGGTTAAAACTACACATACCGTTGTAATCGGGCGAGTTTCTACTTTCAGATGCAACAGAAATTTTGCGGATTGGTCAATCCGTTCGCGAGATATGACAGTTTGGATGTAAGAAACGCTTGAGAAACTCAAAATTTTCGCAGTACTGATGCTCGGAACGAATATCTAGAACGGCCTAGGGGAAAAGTACACATAGCCCGGTAATTTGGCGAGTTTCTACCTTCAGATGCAACAGAAATTTTGCGGATTGGTCAATCCGTTCGCGAGATATGGGCAGTTTAGAGGTAAGAAGCGCTTGAGAAACTCAAAATATTCGCAGTTCTGATGCTCGAAACGAAAAACTAGAACGGCCTAGGGTAAAACTACGCAAACTGTTGTAATCGGGCGAGTTTCTACTTTCAGATGCAACAGAAATTTTGCGGATTGGTCAATCCGTTCGCAAGATATGACAGTTTGGAAGTATGATACGCTTGAGAAACTCAAAATTTTCGCAGTTCTGATGCTCGAAACGAAAAACTAGTACGGCCTAGGGGAAAACAACACATACCGTTGTAATCGGGCGAGTTTCTACTTTCAGATGCAACAGAAATTTTGCGGATTGGTCAATCCGTTCGCGAGATATGGGCAGTTTGGAGGTAAGAAACGCTTGAGAAACTCAAAATTTTCGCAGTTCTGATGCTCGAAACGAATAACTAGAACGGCCTAGGGGAAAAGTACGCATACCGTTGTAATCGGGCGAGTTTCTACTTTCAGATGCAACAGAAATTTTGCGGATTGGTCAATCCGTTCGCGAGATATGGGCAGTTTGGAGGTAAGAAACGCTTGAGAAACTCAAAATTTTCGCAGTTCTGGTGTTCGAAACGAATAACTAGAACGGCCTAGGTTAAAACTACACATACCTTTGTAATCGGGCGAGTTTCTACTTTCAGATGCAATAGAAATTTTGCGGATTGGTCAATCCGTTCGCGAGATATGGGCAGTTTGGAGGTAAGAAACGCTTGAGAAACTCAAAATTTTCGCAGTTCTGGTGTTCGAAACGAATAACTAGAACGGCCTAGGGGAAAACTACACATAGCGTTGTAATCGGGCGAGTTTCTACCTTCAGATGCAACAGAAATTTTGCGGATTGGTCAATCCGTTCGCGAGATATGACAGTTTGGATGTAAGGAACGCTTGAGAAACTCAAAATTTTCGCAGTTCAGATGCTCGAAACGAATAACTAGAACGCCCTACGTTAAAACTACACATACCGTTGTAATCGGGCGAGTTTCTATTTCAGATGCAACAGAAATTTTGCGGATTGGTCAATCCGTTCGCGAGATATGGCAGTTTGGATGTAAGAAACGCTTGAGAAACTCAAAATTTTCGCAGTACTGATGCTCGGAACGAATATCTAGAACGGCCTAGGGGAAAAGTACACATAGCCCGGTAATTTGGCGAGTTTCTACCTTCAGATGCAACAGAAATTTTGCGGATTGGTCAATCCGTTCGCGAGATATGGGCAGTTTGGAGGTAAGAAACGCTTGAGAAACTCAAAATTTTCGCCGTTCTGATGCTCGGAACGAATAGCTAGAACGGCCTAGGGGAAAACTACACATACCGTTGTAATCGGGCGAGTATCTACTTTCAGATGCAACAGAAATTTTGCGGATTGGTCAATCCGTTCGCGAGATATGCCAGTTTGGAGGTAAGAAACGCTTGAGAAACTCAAAATTTTCGCAGTTCTGGTGCTCGAAACGAAAAACTAGAACGGCCTAGGGGAAAACTACACAAACCGTTGTATTCGGGCGAGTTTCTACTTTCCGATGCAACAGAAATTTTGCGGATTGGTCAATCCGTTCGCGAGATATGGCAGTTTGGATGTAAGAAACGCTTGAGAAACTCAAAATTTTCGCAGTTCTGATGCTCGGAACGAATAACTAGAACGGCCTAGGGGAAAAGTGCACATACCGTTGTAATCGGGCGCGTATCTACTTTCAGATGCAACAGAAATTTTGCGGATTGGTCTATCCGTTCGCGAGATATGACAGTTTGGAGGTAAGAAACGCTTGAGAAACTCAAAATCTTCGCAGTACTGATGCTCGGAACGAATATCTAGAACGGCCTAGGGGAAAAGTACACATAGCCCGGTAATTTGGCGAGTTTCTACCTTCAGATGCAACAGAAATTTTGCGGATTGGTCAATCCGTTCGCGAGATATGGGCAGTTTGGAGGTAAGAAACGCTTGAGAAACTCAAAATTTTCGCAGTTCTGATGCTCGAAACGAAAACTAGAACGGCCTAGGGTAAAACTACGCAAACTGTTGTAATCGGGCGAGTTTCTACTCTCAGATGCAACAGAAATTTTGCGGATTGGTCAATCCGTTCGCGAGATATGGCAGTTTGGAGGTAAGAAACGCTTGAGAAACTCAAAATTTTCGCCGTTCTGATGCTCGGAACGAATAGCTAGAACGGCCTAGGGGAAAACTACACAAACCGTTGTATTCGGGCGAGTTTCTACTTTCCGATGCAACAGAAATTTTGCGGATTGGTCAATCAGTTCGCGAGATATGGCAGTTTGGATGTAAGAAACGCTTGAGAAACTCAAAATTTTCGCAGTTCTGATGCTCGGAACGAATAACTAGAACGGCCTAGGGGAAAAGTGCACATACCGTTGTAATCGGGCGAGTATCTACTTTCAGATGCAACAGAAATTTTGCGGATTGGTCAATCCGTTCGCGAGATATGACAGTTTGGAGGTAAGAAACGCTTGAGAAACTCAAAATTTTCGCAGTTCTGGTGCTCGAAACGAATAACTAGAACGCCCTAGGTTAAAACTACACATACCTTTGTAATCGGGCGAGTTTCTACTTTCAGATGCAACAGAAATTTTGCGGATTGGTCAATCCGTTCGCGAGATATGGGCAGTTTGGAGGTAAGAAACGCTTGAGAAACTCAAAATTTTCGCAGTTCTGGTGTTCGAAACGAATAACTAGAACGGCCTAGGGGAAAACTACACATAGCGTTGTAATCGGGCGAGTTTCTACCTTCAGATGCAACAGAAATTTTGCGGATTGGTCAATCCGTTCGCGAGATATGACAGTTTGGAGGTTTGAAACGCTTGAGAAACTCAAAATTTTCGCAGTTCTGATAATCGAAACGAATAACTAGAACGGCCTAGGGGAAAAGTACGCATACCGTTGTAATCGGGCGAGTTTCTACTTTCAGATGCAACAGAAATTTTGCGGATTGGTCAATCCGTTCGCGAGATATGACAGTTTGGAGGTAAGAAACGCTTGAGAAACTCAAAATTTTCGCAGTTCTGATAATCGAAACGAATAACTAGAACGCCCTAGGTTAAAACTACACATACCGTTGTAATCGGGCGAGTTTCTACTTTCAGATGCAACAGAAATTTTGCGGATTGGTCAATCCGTTCGCGAGATATGACAGTTTGGATGTAAGAAACGCTTGAGAAACTCAAAATTTTCGCAGTACTGATGCTCGGAACGAATATCTAGAACGGCCTAGGGGAAAAGTACACATAGCCCGGTAATTTGGCGAGTTTCTACCTTCAGATGTAACAGAAATTTTGCGGATTGGTCAATCCGTTCGCGAGATATGGCAGTTTGGAGGTAAGAAACGCTTGAGAAACTCAAAATTTTCGCCGTTCTGATGCTCGGAACGAATAGCTAGAACGGCCTAGGGGAAAACTACACATACCGTTGCAATCGGGCGAGTATCTACTTTCAGATGCAACAGAAATTTTGCGGATTGGTCAATCCGTTCGCGAGATATGCCAGTTTGGATGTAAGAAACGCTTGAGAAACTCAAAATTTTCGCACTACTGATGCTCGGAACGAATAACTAGAACGGCCTAGGGGAAAACTATGCAAGACGTTGTAATCGGGCGAGTTTCTACTTTCAGATGCAACAGAAATTTTGCGGATTGGTCAATCCGTTCGCGAGATATGACAGTTTGGTGGTAAGAAACGCTTGAGAAACTCAAAATTTTCGCAGTTCTGATGCTCGAAACGAATAACTAGAACGGCCTGGGGGAAAAGTACGCATACCGTTGTAATCGGGCGAATTTCTACTTTCAGATGCAACAGAAATTTTGCGGATTGGTCAATCCGTTCGCGAGATATGACAGTTTGGATGTAAGAAACGCTTGAGAAACTCAAAATTTTCGCAGTTCTGGTGCTCGAAACGAAAAACTAGAACGGCCTAGGGGAAAACTACACAAACCGTTGTATTCGGGCGAGTTTCTACTTTCCGATGCAACAGAAATTTTGCGGATTGGTCAATCCGTTCGCGAGATATGGCAGTTTGGATGTAAGAAACGCTTGAGAAACTCAAAATTTTCGCAGTTCTGATGCTCGGAACGAATAAATAGAACGGCCTAGGGGAAAAGTGCACATACCGTTGTAATCGGGCGTGTATCTACTTTCAGATGCAACGGAAATTTTGCGGATTGGTCAATCCGTTCGCGAGATATGACAGTTTGGAGATAAGAAACGCTTGAGAAACTCAAAATTTTCGCAGTTCTGGTGCTCGAAACGAATAACTAGAACGCCCTAGGTTAAAACTACACATACCGTTGTAATCGGGCGAGTTTCTACTCTCAGATGCAACAGAAATTTTGCGGATTGGTCAATCCGTTCGCGAGATATGGCAGTTTGGAGGTAAGAAACGCTTGAGAAACTCAAAATTTTCGCCGTTCTGATGCTCGGAACGAATAGCTAGAACGGCCTAGGGGAAAACTACACATAGCGTTGTAATCGGGCGAGTTTCTACCTTCAGATGCAACAGAAATTTTGCGGATTGGTCAATCCGTTCGCGAGATATGACAGTTTGGAGGTTTGAAACGCTTGAGAAACTCAAAATTTTCGCAGTTCTGATAATCGAAACGAATAACTAGAACGGCCTAGGGGAAAAGTACGCATACCGTTGTAATCGGGCGAGTTTCTACTTTCAGATGCAACAGAAATTTTGCGGATTGGTCAATCCGTTCGCGAGATATGACAGTTTGGAGGTAAGAAACGCTTGAGAAACTCAAAATTTTCGCAGTTCTGATAATCGAAACGAATAACTAGAACGCCCTAGGTTAAAACTACACATACCGTTGTAATCGGGCGAGTTTCTACTTTCAGATGCAACAGAAATTTTGCGGATTGGTCAATCCGTTCGCGAGATATGACAGTTTGGAGGTAAGAAACGCTTGAGAAACTCAAAATTTTCGCAGTTCTGGTGCTCGAAACGAATAACTAGAACGCCCTAGGTTAAAACTACACATACCGTTGTAATCGGGCGAGTTTCTACTTTCAGATGCAACAGAAATTTTGCGGATTGGTCAATCCGTTCGCGAGATATGGCAGTTTGGATGTAAGAAACGCTTGAGAAACTCAAAATCTTCGCAGTACTGATGCTCGGAACGAATATCTAGAACGGCCTAGGGGAAAAGTACACATAGCCCGGTAATTTGGCGAGTTTCTACCTTCAGATGCAACAGAAATTTTGCGGATTGGTCAATCCGTTCGCGAGATATGGGCAGTTTGGAGGTAAGAAACGCTTGAGAAACTCAAAATTTTCGCAGTTCTGATGCTCGAAACGAAAACTAGAACGGCCTAGGGTAAAACTACGCAAACTGTTGTAATCGGGCGAGTTTCTACTCTCAGATGCAACAGAAATTTTGCGGATTGGTCAATCCGTTCGCGAGATATGGCAGTTTGGAGGTAAGAAACGCTTGAGAAACTCAAAATTTTCGCCGTTCTGATGCTCGGAACGAATAGCTAGAACGGCCTAGGGGAAAACTACACAAACCGTTGTATTCGGGCGAGTTTCTACTTTCCGATGCAACAGAAATTTTGCGGATTGGTCAATCAGTTCGCGAGATATGGCAGTTTGGATGTAAGAAACGCTTGAGAAACTCAAAATTTTCGCAGTTCTGATGCTCGGAACGAATAACTAGAACGGCCTAGGGGAAAAGTGCACATACCGTTGTAATCGGGCGAGTATCTACTTTCAGATGCAACAGAAATTTTGCGGATTGGTCAATCCGTTCGCGAGATATGACAGTTTGGAGGTAAGAAACGCTTGAGAAACTCAAAATTTTCGCAGTTCTGGTGCTCGAAACGAATAACTAGAACGCCCTAGGTTAAAACTACACATACCTTTGTAATCGGGCGAGTTTCTACTTTCAGATGCAACAGAAATTTTGCGGATTGGTCAATCCGTTCGCGAGATATGGGCAGTTTGGAGGTAAGAAACGCTTGAGAAACTCAAAATTTTCGCAGTTCTGGTGTTCGAAACGAATAACTAGAACGGCCTAGGGGAAAACTACACATAGCGTTGTAATCGGGCGAGTTTCTACCTTCAGATGCAACAGAAATTTTGCGGATTGGTCAATCCGTTCGCGAGATATGACAGTTTGGAGGTTTGAAACGCTTGAGAAACTCAAAATTTTCGCAGTTCTGATAATCGAAACGAATAACTAGAACGGCCTAGGGGAAAAGTACGCATACCGTTGTAATCGGGCGAGTTTCTACTTTCAGATGCAACAGAAATTTTGCGGATTGGTCAATCCGTTCGCGAGATATGACAGTTTGGAGGTAAGAAACGCTTGAGAAACTCAAAATTTTCGCAGTTCTGATAATCGAAACGAATAACTAGAACGCCCTAGGTTAAAACTACACATACCGTTGTAATCGGGCGAGTTTCTACTTTCAGATGCAACAGAAATTTTGCGGATTGGTCAATCCGTTCGCGAGATATGACAGTTTGGATGTAAGAAACGCTTGAGAAACTCAAAATTTTCGCAGTACTGATGCTCGGAACGAATATCTAGAACGGCCTAGGGGAAAAGTACACATAGCCCGGTAATTTGGCGAGTTTCTACCTTCAGATGTAACAGAAATTTTGCGGATTGGTCAATCCGTTCGCGAGATATGGCAGTTTGGAGGTAAGAAACGCTTGAGAAACTCAAAATTTTCGCCGTTCTGATGCTCGGAACGAATAGCTAGAACGGCCTAGGGGAAAACTACACATACCGTTGCAATCGGGCGAGTATCTACTTTCAGATGCAACAGAAATTTTGCGGATTGGTCAATCCGTTCGCGAGATATGCCAGTTTGGATGTAAGAAACGCTTGAGAAACTCAAAATTTTCGCACTACTGATGCTCGGAACGAATAACTAGAACGGCCTAGGGGAAAACTATGCAAGACGTTGTAATCGGGCGAGTTTCTACTTTCAGATGCAACAGAAATTTTGCGGATTGGTCAATCCGTTCGCGAGATATGACAGTTTGGTGGTAAGAAACGCTTGAGAAACTCAAAATTTTCGCAGTTCTGATGCTCGAAACGAATAACTAGAACGGCCTGGGGGAAAAGTACGCATACCGTTGTAATCGGGCGAATTTCTACTTTCAGATGCAACAGAAATTTTGCGGATTGGTCAATCCGTTCGCGAGATATGACAGTTTGGATGTAAGAAACGCTTGAGAAACTCAAAATTTTCGCAGTTCTGGTGCTCGAAACGAAAAACTAGAACGGCCTAGGGGAAAACTACACAAACCGTTGTATTCGGGCGAGTTTCTACTTTCCGATGCAACAGAAATTTTGCGGATTGGTCAATCCGTTCGCGAGATATGGCAGTTTGGATGTAAGAAACGCTTGAGAAACTCAAAATTTTCGCAGTTCTGATGCTCGGAACGAATAAATAGAACGGCCTAGGGGAAAAGTGCACATACCGTTGTAATCGGGCGTGTATCTACTTTCAGATGCAACGGAAATTTTGCGGATTGGTCAATCCGTTCGCGAGATATGACAGTTTGGAGATAAGAAACGCTTGAGAAACTCAAAATTTTCGCAGTTCTGGTGCTCGAAACGAATAACTAGAACGCCCTAGGTTAAAACTACACATACCGTTGTAATCGGGCGAGTTTCTACTCTCAGATGCAACAGAAATTTTGCGGATTGGTCAATCCGTTCGCGAGATATGGCAGTTTGGAGGTAAGAAACGCTTGAGAAACTCAAAATTTTCGCCGTTCTGATGCTCGGAACGAATAGCTAGAACGGCCTAGGGGAAAACTACACATACCGTTGTAATCGGGCGAGTATCTACTTTCAGATGCAATAGAAATTTTGCGGATTGGTCAATCCGTTCGCGAGATATGCCAGTTTGGAGGTAAGAAACGCTTGAGAAACTCAAAATTTTCGCAGTTCTGGTGCTCGAAACGAAAAACTAGAACGGCCTAGGGGAAAACTACACAAACCGTTGTAATCGGGCGAGTTTCTACTTTCAGATGCAACAGAAATTTTGCGGATTGGTCAATCCGTTCGCGAGATATGACAGTTTGGATGTAAGAAACGCTTGAGAAACTCAAAATTTTCGCAGTACTGATGCTCGGAACGAATATCTAGAACGGCCTAGGGGAAAAGTACACATAGCCCGGTAATTTGGCGAGTTTCTACTTTCAGATGCAACAGAAATTTTGCGGATTGGTCAATCCGTTCGCGAGATATGGGCAGTTTGGAGGTAAGAAACGCTTGAGAAACTCAAAATTTTCGCAGTTCTGGTGTTCGAAACGAATAACTAGAACGCCCTAGGTTAAAACTACACATACCGTTGTAATCGGACGAGTTTCTACTTTCAGATGCAACAGAAATTTTGCGGATTGGTCAATCCGTTCGCGAGATATGACAGTTTGGAGGTAAGAAAGCTTGAGAAACTCAAAATTTTCGCAGTTCTGATAATCGAAACGAATAACTAGAACGCCCTAGGTTAAAACTACACATACCGTTGTAATCGGGCGAGTTTCTACTTTCAGATGCAACAGAAATTTTGCGGATTGGTCAATCCGTTCGCGAGATATGACAGTTTGGATGTAAGAAACGCTTGAGAAACTCAAAATTTTCGCAGTACTGATGCTCGGAACGAATAACTAGAACGGCCTAGGGGAAAAGTACACATAGCCCGGTAATTTGGCGAGTTTCTACCTTCAGATGCAACAGAAATTTTGCGGATTGGTCAATCCGTTCGCGAGATATGGGCAGTTTGGAGGTAAGAAACGCTTGAGAAACTCAAAATTTTCGCCGTTCTGATGCTCGGAACGAATAGCTAGAACGGCCTAGGGGAAAACTACACATACCGTTGTAATCGGGCGAGTATCTACTTTCAGATGCAACAGAAATTTTGCGGATTGGTCAATCCGTTCGCGAGATATGGCAGTTTGGAGGTAAGAAACGCTTGAGAAACTCAAAATTTTCGCAGTTCTGAAGCTCGGAACGAATAACTAGAGCGGCCTAGGGGAAAAGTACACATAGCCCGGTAATTTGGCGAGTTTCTACCTGCGGATGCAACAGACATTGTGCGGATTGGTCAATCCGTTCGCGAGATATGGCAGTTTGGAGGTAAGTAACGCTTGAGAAACACAAAAATTTTCGCAGTTCTGATGCTCGAAACGAATAACTAGGACGGCCTAGGGGAAAACTACACATACCGTTGTAATCGGGCGAGTTTCTACTTTGAGATGCAACAGAAATTTTGCGGATTGGTCAATCCGTTCGCGAGATATGGCAGTTTGGGGGTAAGAAACGCTTGAGAAACTCAAAATTTTCGCAGTTCTGATGCTCGAAACGAAAAACTAGAACGGCCTAGGGGAAAACTACACATACCGTTGTAATCGGGCGAGTTTCTACTTTCAGATGCAATAGAAATTTTGCGGATTGTTCAATCCGTTCGCAAGATATGACAGTTTGGAGGTAAGAAACGCTTGAGAAACTCAAAATTTTCGCAGTTCTGATGCTCGAAACGAAAAACTAGAACGGCCTAGGGGAAAACTACACATACCGTTGTAATCGGGCGAGTTTCTACTTTCAGATGCAACAGAAATTTTGCGGATTGGTCAATCCGTTCGCGAGATATGGGCAGTTTGGAGGTAAGAAACGCTTGAGAAACTCAAAATTTTCGCAGTTCTGATGCTCGAAACGAATAACTAGAACGGCCTAGGGGAAAAGTACGCATACCGTTGTAATCGGGCGAGTTTCTACTTTCAGATGCAACGGAAATTTTGCGGATTGGTCAATCCGTTCGAAAGATATGACAGTTTGGAGGTAAGAAACGCTTGAGAAACTCAAAATTTTCGCAGTTCTGATGCTCGAAACGAATAGCTAGAACGGCCTAGGGGAAAACTACACACACCGTTGTAATCGGGCGAGTTTCTACTTTCAAATGCAACAGAAATTTTGCAGATTGGTCAATCCGTTCGCGAGGTATGGCACTTTGGATGTAAGAAACGCTTGAGAAACTCAAAATTTTCGCAGTTCTGAAGCTCGGAACGAATAACTAGAACGGCCCAGGGGAAAAGTACACATAGCCCGGTAATTTGGCGAGTTTCTACCTTCAGATGCAACAGACATTTTGCGGATTGGTCAATCCGTTCGCGAGATATGGCAGTTTGGAGGTAAGTAACGCTTGAGAAACTCAAAAATTTTCGCAGTTCTGATGCTCGAAACGAATAACTAGGACGGCCTAGGGGAAAACTACACATACCGTTGTAATCGGGCGAGTTTCTACTTTGAGATGCAACAGAAATTTTGCGGATTGGTCAATCCGTTCGCGAGATATGGCAGTTTGGGGGTAAGAAACGCTTGAGAAACTCAAAATTTTCGCAGTTCTGATGCTCGAAACGAAAAACTAGAACGGCCTAGGGGAAAACTACACATACCGTTGTAATCGGGCGAGTTTCTACTTTCAGATGCAATAGAAATTTTGCGGATTGTTCAATCCGTTCGCAAGATATGACAGTTTGGAGGTAAGAAACGCTTGAGAAACTCAAAATTTTCGCAGTTCTGATAATCGAAACGAATAACTAGAACGCCCTAGGTTAAAACTACACATACCGTTGTAATCGGGCGAGTTTCTACTTTCAGATGCAACAGAAATTTTGCGGATTGGTCAATCCGTTCGCGAGATATGGCAGTTTGGAGGTAAGAAACGCTTGAGAAACTCAAAATTTTCGCCGTTCTGATGCTCGGAACGAATAGCTAGAACGGCCTAGGGGAAAACTACACATACCGTTGTAATCGGGCGAGTATCTACTTTCAGATGCAATAGAAATTTTGCGGATTGGTCAATCCGTTCGCGAGATATGCCAGTTTGGAGGTAAGAAACGCTTGAGAAACTCAAAATTTTCGCAGTTCTGGTGCTCGAAACGAAAAACTAGAACGGCCTAGGGGAAAACTACACAAACCGTTGTAATCGGGCGAGTTTCTACTTTCAGATGCAACAGAAATTTTGCGGATTGGTCAATCCGTTCGCGAGATATGACAGTTTGGATGTAAGAAACGCTTGAGAAACTCAAAATTTTCGCAGTACTGATGCTCGGAACGAATATCTAGAACGGCCTAGGGGAAAAGTACACATAGCCCGGTAATTTGGCGAGTTTCTACTTTCAGATGCAACAGAAATTTTGCGGATTGGTCAATCCGTTCGCGAGATATGGGCAGTTTGGAGGTAAGAAACGCTTGAGAAACTCAAAATTTTCGCAGTTCTGGTGTTCGAAACGAATAACTAGAACGCCCTAGGTTAAAACTACACATACCGTTGTAATCGGACGAGTTTCTACTTTCAGATGCAACAGAAATTTTGCGGATTGGTCAATCCGTTCGCGAGATATGACAGTTTGGAGGTAAGAAAGCTTGAGAAACTCAAAATTTTCGCAGTTCTGATAATCGAAACGAATAACTAGAACGCCCTAGGTTAAAACTACACATACCGTTGTAATCGGGCGAGTTTCTACTTTCAGATGCAACAGAAATTTTGCGGATTGGTCAATCCGTTCGCGAGATATGACAGTTTGGATGTAAGAAACGCTTGAGAAACTCAAAATTTTCGCAGTACTGATGCTCGGAACGAATAACTAGAACGGCCTAGGGGAAAAGTACACATAGCCCGGTAATTTGGCGAGTTTCTACCTTCAGATGCAACAGAAATTTTGCGGATTGGTCAATCCGTTCGCGAGATATGGGCAGTTTGGAGGTAAGAAACGCTTGAGAAACACAAAATTTTCGCCGTTCTGATGCTCGGAACGAATAGCTAGAACGGCCTAGGGGAAAACTACACATACCGTTGTAATCGGGCGAGTATCTACTTTCAGATGCAACAGAAATTTTGCGGATTGGTCAATCCGTTCGCGAGATATGGCAGTTTGGAGGTAAGAAACGCTTGAGAAACTCAAAATTTTCGCAGTTCTGAAGCTCGGAACGAATAACTAGAGCGGCCTAGGGGAAAAGTACACATAGCCCGGTAATTTGGCGAGTTTCTAACTTCGGATGCAACAGACATTGTGCGGATTGGTCAATCCGTTCGCGAGATATGGCAGTTTGGAGGTAAGTAACGCTTGAGAAACACAAAAATTTTCGCAGTTCTGATGTTCGAAACGAAAAACTAGGACGGCCTAGGGGAAAACTACACATACCGTTGTAATCGGGCGAGTTTCTAATTTGAGATGCAACAGAAATTTTGCGGATTGGTCAATCCGTTCGCAAGATATGACAGTTTGGAGGTAAGAAACGCTTGAGAATCTCAAAATTTTCGCAGTTCTGATGCTCGAAACGAAAAACTAGAACGGCCTAGGGGAAAACTACACACACCGTTGTAATCGGGCGAGTTTCTACTTACAAATGCAACAGAAATTTTGCAGATTGGTCAATCCGTTCGCGAGGTATGGCACTTTGGAGTTAAGAAACGCTTGAGAAACTCAAAATTTTCGCAGTTCTGAAGCTCGGAACGAATAACTAGAACGGCCCAGGGGAAAAGTACACATAGCCCGGTAATTTGGCGAGTTTCTACCTTCAGATGCAACAGACATTTTGCGGATTGGTCAATCCGTTCGCGAGATATGGCAGTTTGGAGGTAAGTAACGCTTGAGAAACTCAAAAATTTTCGCAGTTCTGATGCTCGAAACGAATAACTAGGACGGCCTAGGGGAAAACTACACATACCGTTGTAATCGGGCGAGTTTCTACTTTGAGATGCAACAGAAATTTTGCGGATTGGTCAATCCGTTCGCGAGATATGGCAGTTTGGGGGTAAGAAACGCTTGAGAAACTCAAAATTTTCGCAGTTCTGATGCTCGAAACGAAAAACTAGAACGGCCTAGGGGAAAACTACACATACCGTTGTAATCGGGCGAGTTTCTACTTTCAGATGCAATAGAAATTTTGCGGATTGTTCAATCCGTTCGCAAGATATGACAGTTTGGAGGTAAGAAACGCTTGAGAAACTCAAAATTTTCGCAGTTCTGATGCTCGAAACGAAAAACTAGAACGGCCTAGGGGAAAACTACACATACCGTTGTAATCGGGCGAGTTTCTACTTTCAGATGCAACAGAAATTTTGCGGATTGGTCAATCCGTTCGCGAGATATGGGCAGTTTGGAGGTAAGAAACGCTTGAGAAACTCAAAATTTTCGCAGTTCTGATGCTCGAAACGAATAACTAGAACGGCCTAGGGGAAAAGTACGCATACCGTTGTAATCGGGCGAGTTTCTACTTTCAGATGCAACGGAAATTTTGCGGATTGGTCAATCCGTTCGAAAGATATGACAGTTTGGAGGTAAGAAACGCTTGAGAAACTCAAAATTTTCGCAGTTCTGATGCTCGAAACGAATAGCTAGAACGGCCTAGGGGAAAACTACACACACCGTTGTAATCGGGCGAGTTTCTACTTTCAAATGCAACAGAAATTTTGCAGATTGGTCAATCCGTTCGCGAGGTATGGCACTTTGGATGTAAGAAACGCTTGAGAAACTCAAAATTTTCGCAGTTCTGAAGCTCGGAACGAATAACTAGAACGGCCCAGGGGAAAAGTACACATAGCCCGGTAATTTGGCGAGTTTCTACCTTCAGATGCAACAGACATTTTGCGGATTGGTCAATCCGTTCGCGAGATATGGCAGTTTGGAGGTAAGTAACGCTTGAGAAACTCAAAAATTTTCGCAGTTCTGATGCTCGAAACGAATAACTAGGACGGCCTAGGGGAAAACTACACATACCGTTGTAATCGGGCGAGTTTCTACTTTGAGATGCAACAGAAATTTTGCGGATTGGTCAATCCGTTCGCGAGATATGGCAGTTTGGGGGTAAGAAACGCTTGAGAAACTCAAAATTTTCGCAGTTCTGATGCTCGAAACGAAAAACTAGAACGGCCTAGGGGAAAACTACACATACCGTTGTAATCGGGCGAGTTTCTACTTTCAGATGCAATAGAAATTTTGCGGATTGTTCAATCCGTTCGCAAGATATGACAGTTTGGAGGTAAGAAACGCTTGAGAAACTCAAAATTTTCGCAGTTCTGATGCTCGAAACGAAAAACTAGAACGGCCTAGGGGAAAACTACACATACCGTTGTAATCGGGCAAGTTTATACTTTCAGATGCAACAGAAATTTTGCAGATTGGTCAATCCGTTCGCGAGATATGGCACTTTGGAGGTAAGAAACGCTTGAGAAACTCAAAATTTTCGCAGTTCTGAAGCTCGGAACGAATAACCAGAACGGCCTAGGGGAAAAGTACACATAGCCCGGTAATTTGGCGAGTTTCTACCTTCAGATGCAACAGACATTTTGCGGATTGGGCAATCCGTTCGCGACATATGGCACTTTGGAGGTAAGAAACGCTTGAGAAACTCAAAATTTTCGCAGTTCTGATGCTCGAAACGAAAAACTAGAACGGCCTAGGGGAAAACTACACATACCGTTGTAATCGGGCAAGTTTCTACTTTCAGATGCAACAGAAATTTTGCAGATTGGTCAATCCCTTCGCGAGGTATGGCACTTTGGAGGTAAGAAACGCTTGAGAATCTCAAAATTTTCGCAGTTCTGATGCTCGAAACGAAAAACTAGAACGGCCTAGGGGAAAACTACACACACCGTTGTAATCGGGCGAGTTTCTACTTACAAATGCAACAGAAATTTTGCAGATTGGTCAATCCGTTCGCAAGGTATGGCACTTTGGAGTTAAGAAACGCTTGAGAAACTCAAAATTTTCGCAGTTCTGAAGCTCGGAACGAATAACTAGAACGGCCCAGGGGAAAAGTACACATAGCCCGGTAATTTGGCGAGTTTCTACCTTCAGATGCAACAGACATTTTGCGGATTGGTCAATCCGTTCGCGAGATATGGCAGTTTGGAGGTAAGTAACGCTTGAGAAACCCAAAAATTTTCGCAGTTCTGATGCTCGAAACGAATAACTAGGACGGCCTAGGGGAAAACTACACATACCGTTGTAATCGGGCGAGTTTCTACTTTGAGATGCAACAGAAATTTTGCGGATTGGTCAATCCGTTCGCGAGATATGGCAGTTTGGGGGTAAGAAACGCTTGAGAAACTCAAAATTTTCGCAGTTCTGATGCTCGAAACGAAAAACTAGAACGGCCTAGGGGAAAACTACACATACCGTTGTAATCGGGCGAGTTTCTACTTTCAGATGCAATAGAAATTTTGCGGATTGTTCAATCCGTTCGCAAGATATGACAGTTTGGAGGTAAGAAACGCTTGAGAAACTCAAAATTTTCGCAGTTCTGATGCTCGAAACGAAAAACTAGAACGGCCTAGGGGAAAACTACACATACCGTTGTAATCGGGCAAGTTTATACTTTCAGATGCAACAGAAATTTTGCAGATTGGTCAATCCGTTCGCGAGATATGGCACTTTGGAGGTAAGAAACGCTTGAGAAACTCAAAATTTTCGCAGTTCTGAAGCTCGGAACGAATAACCAGAACGGCCTAGGGGAAAAGTACACATAGCCCGGTAATTTGGCGAGTTTCTACCTTCAGATGCAACAGACATTTTGCGGATTGGGCAATCCGTTCGCGACATATGGCACTTTGGAGGTAAGAAACGCTTGAGAAACTCAAAATTTTCGCAGTTCTGATGCTCGAAACGAAAAACTAGAACGGCCTAGGGGAAAACTACACATACCGTTGTAATCGGGCAAGTTTCTACTTTCAGATGCAACAGAAATTTTGCAGATTGGTCAATCCCTTCGCGAGGTATGGCACTTTGGAGGTAAGAAACGCTTGAGAATCTCAAAATTTTCGCAGTTCTGATGCTCGAAACGAAAAACTAGAACGGCCTAGGGGAAAACTACACACACCGTTGTAATCGGGCGAGTTTCTACTTACAAATGCAACAGAAATTTTGCAGATTGGTCAATCCGTTCGCAAGGTATGGCACTTTGGAGTTAAGAAACGCTTGAGAAACTCAAAATTTTCGCAGTTCTGAAGCTCGGAACGAATAACTAGAACGGCCCAGGGGAAAAGTACACATAGCCCGGTAATTTGGCGAGTTTCTACCTTCAGATGCAACAGACATTTTGCGGATTGGTCAATCCGTTCGCGAGATATGGCAGTTTGGAGGTAAGTAACGCTTGAGAAACCCAAAAATTTTCGCAGTTCTGATGCTCGAAACGAATAACTAGGACGGCCTAGGGGAAAACTACACATACCGTTGTAATCGGGCGAGTTTCTACTTTGAGATGCAACAGAAATTTTGCGGATTGGTCAATCCGTTCGCGAGATATGGCAGTTTGGGGGTAAGAAACGCTTGAGAAACTCAAAATTTTCGCAGTTCTGATGCTCGAAACGAAAAACTAGAACGGCCTAGGGGAAAACTACACATACCGTTGTAATCGGGCGAGTTTCTACTTTCAGATGCAATAGAAATTTTGCGGATTGTTCAATCCGTTCGCAAGATATGACAGTTTGGAGGTAAGAAACGCTTGAGAAACTCAAAATTTTCGCAGTTCTGATGCTCGAAACGAAAAACTAGAACGGCCTAGGGGAAAACTACACATACCGTTGTAATCGGGCGAGTTTCTACTTTCAGATGCAACAGAAATTTTGCGGATTGGTCAATCCGTTCGCGAGATATGGGCAGTTTGGAGGTAAGAAACGCTTGAGAAACTCAAAATTTTCGCAGTTCTGATGCTCGAAACGAATAACTAGAACGGCCTAGGGGAAAAGTACGCATACCGTTGTAATCGGGCGAGTTTCTACTTTCAGATGCAACGGAAATTTTGCGGATTGGTCAATCCGTTCGAAAGATATGACAGTTTGGAGGTAAGAAACGCTTGAGAAACTCAAAATTTTCGCAGTTCTGATGCTCGAAACGAATAGCTAGAACGGCCTAGGGGAAAACTACACACACCGTTGTAATCGGGCGAGTTTCTACTTTCAAATGCAACAGAAATTTTGCAGATTGGTCAATCCGTTCGCGAGGTATGGCACTTTGGATGTAAGAAACGCTTGAGAAACTCAAAATTTTCGCAGTTCTGAAGCTCGGAACGAATAACTAGAACGGCCCAGGGGAAAAGTACACATAGCCCGGTAATTTGGCGAGTTTCTACCTTCAGATGCAACAGACATTTTGCGGATTGGTCAATCCGTTCGCGAGATATGGCAGTTTGGAGGTAAGTAACGCTTGAGAAACTCAAAAATTTTCGCAGTTCTGATGCTCGAAACGAATAACTAGGACGGCCTAGGGGAAAACTACACATACCGTTGTAATCGGGCGAGTTTCTACTTTGAGATGCAACAGAAATTTTGCGGATTGGTCAATCCGTTCGCGAGATATGGCAGTTTGGGGGTAAGAAACGCTTGAGAAACTCAAAATTTTCGCAGTTCTGATGCTCGAAACGAAAAACTAGAACGGCCTAGGGGAAAACTACACAAACCGTTGTAATCGGGCGAGTTTCTACTTTCAGATGCAACAGAAATTTTGCGGATTGGTCTATCCGTTCGCGAGATATGGCACTTTGGAGGTAAGAAACGCTTGAGAAACTCAAAATTTTCGCAGATCTGAATCTCGGAAAGAATAACTAGAACGGCCTAGGGGAAAACTACACATACCGTTGTAATCGGGCGAGTTTCTACTTTCAGATGCAACAGAAATTTTGCGGATTGGTCAATCCGTTCGCGAGATATGACAGTTTGGAGGTAAGAAGCGCTTGAGAAACTCAAAATTTTCGCAGTTCTGATAATCGAAACGAATAACTAGAAAGGGCTGGGGGAAAAGTACGCATACCGTTGTAATCGGGCGAGTTTCTACTTTCAGATGCAACAGAAATTTTGCGGATTGGTCAATCCGTTCGCAAGATATGACAGTTTGGAGGTAAGAAACTCTTGAGACACTCAAAATTTTCGCAGTTCTGATGCTCGAAACGAAAAACTAGAACGGCCTAGGGGAAAACTACACATAGCGTTGTAATCGGGTGAGTGTCTACTTTCAGATGCAACAGAAATTTTGCAGATTGGTCAATCCGTTCGCGAGATATGGCACTTTGGAGGTAAGAAACGCTTGAGAAACTCAAAATTTTCGCAGTTCTGAAGCTGGGAACGAATAACTAGAACGGCCTAGGGGAAAACTACACATACCGTTGTAATCGGGCGAGTTTCTACTTTCAGATGCAACAGAAATTTTGCGGATTGGTCAATCCGTTCGCGAGATATGACAGTTTGGTGGTAAGAAACGCTTGAGAAACTCAAAATTTTCGCAGTTCTGATGCTCGAAACGAAAAACTAGAACGGCCTAGGGGAAAACTACAGATACCGTTGTAATCGGGCGAGTTTCTACTTTCAGATGCAACAGAAATTTTGCGGATTGGTCAATCCGTTCGCGAGATATGACAGTTTGGATGTAAGAAACGCTTGAGAAACTCAAAATTTTCGCAGTACTGATGCTCGGAACGAATATCTAGAACGGCCTAGGGGAAAAGTACACATAGCCCGGTAATTTGGCGAGTTTCTACCTTCAGATGCAACGGAAATTTTGCGGATTGGTCAATCCGTTCGCGAGATATGGCAGTTTGGATGTAAGTAACGCTTGAGAAACTCAAAAATTTTCGCAGTTCTCATGCTCGAAACGAATAACTAGGACGGCCTAGGGGAAAACTACATATACCGTTGTAATCGGGCGAGTATCTACCCTCAGATGCAACAGAAATTTTGCGGATTGGTCAATCCGTTCGCAAGATATGACAGTTTGGAAGTAAGAAACGCTTGAGAAACTCAAAATTTTCGCAGTTCTGAAGCTCGGAACGAATAACTAGAACGGCCTAGGGGAAAACTACACATACCGTTGTAATCGGGCGAGTTTCTACTTTAAGGTGCAACAGAAATTTTGTGGATTGGTCAATCCGTTCGCGAGATATGACAGTTTGGAGGTAAGAAACGCTTGAGAAACTCAAAATTTTCGCAGTTCTGATGCTCGAAACGAATAACTAGGACGGCCTAGGGGAAAACTACACATACCGTTGTAATCGGGCGAGTTTCTACTTTGAGATGCAACAGAAATTTTGCGGATTGGTCAATCCGTTCGCGAGATATGGCAGTTTAGAGGTAAGAAACGCTTGAGAAACTCAAAATTTTCGCAGTACTGATGCTCGGAACGAATATCTAGAACGGCCTAGGGGAAAAGTACACATAGCCCGGTAATTTGGCGAGTTTCTACCTTCAGATGCAACGGAAATTTTGCGGATTGGTCAATCCGTTCGCGAGATATGGCAGTTTGGATGTAAGTAACGCTTGAGAAACTCAAAAATTTTCGCAGTTCTGATGCTCGAAACGAATAACTAGGACGGCCTAGGGGAAAACTACACATACCGTTGTAATCGGGCGAGTTTCTACTTTGAGGTGCAACAGAAATTTTGCGGATTGGTCAATCCGTTCGCGAGATATGGCAGTTTAGAGGTAAGAAACGCTTGGGAAACTCAAAATTTTCGCAGTTCTGATGCTCGAAACGAAAAACTAGAACGGCCTAGGGGAAAACTACGCAAACCGTTGTAATCGGGCGAGTTTCTACTCTCAGATGCAACAGAAATTTTGCGGATTGGTCAATCCGTTCGCAAGACATGACAGTTTGGAAGTAAGAAACGCTTGAAAAACTCAAAATTTTCGCAGTTCTGAAGCTCGGAACGAATAACTAGAACGGCCTAGGGGAAAACTACACATACCGTTGTAATCGGGCGAGTTTCTACTTTAAGGTGCAACAGAAATTTTGTGGATTGGTCAATCCGTTCGCGAGATATGACAGTTTGGAGGTAAGAAACGCTTGAGAAACTCAAAATTTTCGCCCTTCTGATGCTCGAAACGAATAACTAGAACGTCCTGGGGGAAAAGTACGCATACCGTTGTAATCGGGCGAGTTTCTACTTTCAGATGCAACAGAAATTTTGCAGATTGGTCAATCCGTTCGCGAGATATGACAGTTTGGATGTAAGAAACGCTTGAGAAACTCAAAATTTTCGCAGTACTGATGCTCGGAACGTATATCTAGAACGGCCTAGGGGAAAAGTACACATAGCCCGGTAATTTGGCGAGTTTCTACCTTCAGATGCAACAGAAATTTTGCGGATTGGTCAATCCGTTCGCGAGATATGGCAGTTTGGATGTAAGTAACGCTTGAGAAACTCAAAAATTTTCGCAGTTCTGATGCTCGAAACGAATAACTAGGACGGCCTAGGGGAAAACTACACATACCGTTGTAATCGGGCGAGTATCTACCCTCAGATGCAACAGAAATTTTGCGGATTGGTCAATCCGTTCGCAAGATATGACAGTTTGGAAGTAAGAAACGCTTGAGAAACTCAAAATTTTCGCAGTTCTGAAGCTCGGAACGAATAACTAGAACGGCCTAGGGGAAAACTACACATACCGTTGTAATCGGGCGAGTTTCTACTTTAAGGTGCAACAGAAATTTTGTGGATTGGTCAATCCGTTCGCGAGATATGACAGTTTGGAGGTAAGAAACGCTTGAGAAACTCAAAATTTTCGCCCTTCTGATGCTCGAAACGAATAACTAGAACGTTCTGGGGGAAAAGTACGCATACCGTTGTAATCGGGCGAGTTTCTACTTTCAGATGCAACAGAAATTTTGCGGATTGGTCAATCCGTTCGCGAGATATGACAGTTTGGATGTAAGAAACGCTTGAGAAACTCAAAATTTTCGCAGTACTGATGCTCGGAACGAATATCTAGAACGGCCTAGGGGAAAAGTACACATAGCCCGGTAATTTGGCGAGTTTCTACCTTCAGATGCAACAGAAATTTTGCGGATTGGTCAATCCGTTCGCGAGATATGGCAGTTTGGAGGTAAGAAACGCTTGAGGAACTCAAAAATTTTCGCAGTTCTGATGCACGAAACGAATAACTACGACGGCCTAGGGGAAAACTATGCAAGACGTTGTAATCGGGCGAGTTTCTACTTTCAGATGCAACAGAAATTTTGCGGATTGGTCAATCCGTTCGCGAGATATGACAGTTTGGATGTAAGAAACGCTTGAGAAACTCAAAATTTTCGCAGTTCTGATGCTCGAAACGAAAAACTAGAACGGCCTAGGGGAAAACTACACAAACCGTTGTAATCGGGCGAGTTTCTACTTTCAGATGCAACAGAAATTTTGCGGATTGGTCAATCCGTTCGCGAGATATGGCACTTTGGAGGTAAGAAACGCTGGAGAAACTCAAAATTTTCGCAGTACTGATGCTCGGAACGAATATCTAGAACGGTCTAGGGGAAAAGAACACATAGCCCGGTAATTTGGCGAGTTTCTACCTTCAGATGCAACAGAAATTTTGCGGATTGGTCAATCCGTTCGCGAGATATGGCAGTTTGGAGGTAAGAAACGCTTGAGAAACTCAAAAATTTTCGCAGTTCTGATGCTTGAAACGAATAACTAGGACGGCCTAGGGGAAAACTATGCAAGACGTTGTAATCGGGCGAGTTTCTACTTTCAGATGCAACAGAAATTTTGCGGATTGGTCAATCCGTTCGCGAGATATGACAGTTTGGATGTAAGAAACGCTTGAGAAACTCAAAATTTTCGCACTACTGATGCTCGGAACGAATAACTAGAACGGCCTAGGGGAAAACTATGCAAGACGTTGTAATCGGGCGAGTTTCTACTTTCAGATGCAACAGAAATTTTGCGGATTGGTCAATCCGTTCGCGAGATATGACAGTTTGGTGGTAAGAAACGCTTGAGAAACTCAAAATTTTCGCAGTTCTGATGCTCGAAACGAATAACTAGAACGGCCTGGGGGAAAAGTACGCATACCGTTGTAATCGGGCGAGTTTCTACTTTCAGATGCAACAGAAATTTTGCGGATTGGTCAATCCGTTCGCGAGATATGACAGTTTGGATGTAAGAAACGCTTGAGAAACTCAAAATTTTCGCAGTACTGATGCTCGGAACGAATATCTAGAACGGCCTAGGGGAAAAGTACACATAGCCCGGTAATTTGGCGAGTTTCTACCTTCAGATGCAACAGAAATTTTGCGGAATGGTCAATCCGTTCGCGAGATATGGCAGTTTGGAGGTAAGAAACGCTTGAGAAACTCAAAATTTTCGCAGTACTGGTGCTCGGAACGAATAACTAGAACGGCCTAGGGGAAAAGTACACATACCGTTGTAATCGGGCGAGTTTTTACTTTCAGATGCAACAGAAATTTTGCGGATTGGTCATTCCGTTCGCGAGATATGGCAGTTTGGATGTAAGAAACGCTTGAGAAACTCAAAATTTTCGCAGTTCTGATGCTCGAAACGAAAAACTAGAACGGCCTAGGGGAAAACTACACATACCGTTGTAATGGGGCGAGTATCTACTTTCAGATGCAACAGAAATTTTGCGGATTGGTCAATCCGTTCACGAGATATGGCAGTTTGGAGGTAAGAAACGCTTGAGAAACTCAAAATTTTCGCCGTTCTGGTGCTCGAAACGAATAACTAGAACCCCCTAGGGTAAAACTACACATACCGTTGTAATCGGGCTAGTTTCTACTTTCATATGCAACAGAAAATTTGCGGATTGGTCAATCCGTTCGCGAGATATGGCAGTTTGGAGGTAAGAAACGCTTGAGAAACTCAAAATTTTCGCAGTTCTGGTGCTCGAAACGAATAACTAGAACGCCCTAGGGTATAACTACACATACCGTTGTAATCGGGCGAGTTTCTACTTTCAGATGCAACAGAAATTTTGCGGATTGGTCAATCCGTTCGCGAGATATGGCAGTTTGGAGGTAAGAAACGCTTGAGGAACTCAAAATTTTCGCAGTACTGATGCTCGGAACGAATATCTAGAACGGCCTAGGGGAAAAGTACACATAGCCCGGTAATTTAGCGAGTTTCTACCTTCAGATGCAGCGGAAATTTTGCGGATTGGTCAATCCGTTCGCGAGATATGGCAGTTTGGATGTAAGTAACGCTTGAGAAACTCAAAAATTTTCGCAGTTCTGATGCTCGAAACGAATAACTAGGACGGCCTAGGGGAAAACTACACATACCGTTGTAATCGGGCGAGTTTCTACTTTGAGATGCAACAGAAATTTTGCGGATTGGTCAATCCGTTCGCGAGATATGGCAGTTTAGAGGTAAGAAACGCTTGGGAAACTCAAAATTTTCGCAGTTCTGATGCTCGAAACGAAAAACTAGAACGGCCTAGGGGAAAACTACGCAAACCGTTGTAATCGGGCGAGTTTCTACTCTCAGATGCAACAGAAATTTTGCGGATTGGTCAATCCGTTCGCAAGATATGACAGTTTGGAAGTAAGAAACGCTTGAAAAACTCAAAATTTTCGCAGTTCTGAAGCTCGGAACGAATAACTAGAACGGCCTAGGGGAAAACTACACATACCGTTGTAATCGGGCGAGTTTCTACTTTAAGGTGCAACAGAAATTTTGTGGATTGGTCAATCCGTTCGCGAGATATGACAGTTTGGATGTAAGAAACGCTTGAGAAACTCAAAATTTTCGCAGTACTGATGCTCGGAACGAATATCTAGAACGGCCTAGGGGAAAAGTACACATAGCCCGGTAATTTGGCGAGTTTCTACCTTCAGATGCAACAGAAATTTTGCGGAATGGTCAATCCGTTCGCGAGATATGGCAGTTTGGAGGTAAGAAACGCTTGAGAAACTCAAAATTTTCGCAGTACTGGTGCTCGGAACGAATAACTAGAACGGCCTAGGGGAAAAGTACACATACCGTTGTAATCGGGCGAGTTTTTACTTTCAGATGCAACAGAAATTTTGCGGATTGGTCAATCCGTTCGCGAGATATGGCAGTTTGGATGTAAGAAACGCTTGAGAAACTCAAAATTTTCGCAGTTCTGATGCTCGAAACGAAAAACTAGAACGGCCTAGGGGAAAACTACACATACCGTTGTAATGGGGCGAGTATCTACTTTCAGATGCAACAGAAATTTTGCGGATTGGTCAATCCGTTCACGAGATATGGCAGTTTGGAGGTAAGAAACGCTTGAGAAACTCAAAATTTTCGCCGTTCTGGTGCTCGAAACGAATAACTAGAACCCCCTAGGGTAAAACTACACATACCGTTGTAATCGGGCTAGTTTCTACTTTCGTATGCAACAGAAAATTTGCGGATTGGTCAATCCGTTCGCGAGATATGGCAGTTTGGAGGTAAGAAACGCTTGAGAAACTCAAAATTTTCGCAGTTCTGGTGCTCGAAACGAATAACTAGAACGCCCTAGGGTATAACTACACATACCGTTGTAATCGGGCGAGTTTCTACTTTCAGATGCAACAGAAATTTTGCGGATTGGTCAATCCGTTCGCGAGATATGGCAGTTTGGAGGTAAGAAACGCTTGAGGAACTCAAAATTTTCGCAGTACTGATGCTCGGAACGAATATCTAGAACGGCCTAGGGGAAAAGTACACATAGCCCGGTAATTTAGCGAGTTTCTACCTTCAGATGCAGCGGAAATTTTGCGGATTGGTCAATCCGTTCGCGAGATATGGCAGTTTGGATGTAAGTAACGCTTGAGAAACTCAAAAATTTTCGCAGTTCTGATGCTCGAAACGAATAACTAGGACGGCCTAGGGGAAAACTACACATACCGTTGTAATCGGGCGAGTTTCTACTTTGAGATGCAACAGAAATTTTGCGGATTGGTCAATCCGTTCGCGAGATATGGCAGTTTAGAGGTAAGAAACGCTTGGGAAACTCAAAATTTTCGCAGTTCTGATGCTCGAAACGAAAAACTAGAACGGCCTAGGGGAAAACTACGCAAACCGTTGTAATCGGGCGAGTTTCTACTCTCAGATGCAACAGAAATTTTGCGGATTGGTCAATCCGTTCGCAAGATATGACAGTTTGGAAGTAAGAAACGCTTGAAAAACTCAAAATTTTCGCAGTTCTGAAGCTCGGAACGAATAACTAGAACGGCCTAGGGGAAAACTACACATACCGTTGTAATCGGGCGAGTTTCTACTTTAAGGTGCAACAGAAATTTTGTGGATTGGTCAATCCGTTCGCGAGATATGACAGTTTGGAGGTAAGAAACGCTTGAGAAACTCAAAATTTTCGCCCTTCTGATGCTCGAAACGAATAACTAGGACGGCCTAGGGGAAAACTACACATACCGTTGTAATCGGGCGAGTTTCTACTTTGAGATGCAACAGAAATTTTGCGGATTGGTCAATCCGTTCGCGAGATATGGCAGTTTGGATGTAAGTAACGCTTGAGAAACTCAAAAATTTTCGCAGTTCTGATGCTCGAAACGAATAACTAGGACGGCCTAGGGGAAAACTACACATACCGTTGTAATCGGGCGAGTATCTACCCTCAGATGCAACAGAAATTTTGCGGATTGGTCAATCCGTTCGCAAGATATGACAGTTTGGAAGTAAGAAACGCTTGAGAAACTCAAAATTTTCGCAGTTCTGAAGCTCGGAACGAATAACTAGAACGGCCTAGGGGAAAACTACACATACCGTTGTAATCGGGCGAGTTTCTACTTTCAGATGCAACAGAAATTTTGCGGATTGGTCAATCCGTTCGCAAGATATGACAGTTTGGAAGTAAGAAACGCTTGAGAAACTCAAAATTTTCGCAGTTCTGGTGCTCGAAACGAATAACTAGAACGCCCTAGGGTATAACTACACATACCGTTGTAATCGGGCGAGTTTCTACTTTCAGATGCAACAGAAATTTTGCGGATTGGTCAATCCGTTCGCGAGATATGGCAGTTTGGAGGTAAGAAACGCTTGAGAAACTCAAAATTTTCGCAGTACTGATGCTCGGAACGAATATCTAGAACGGCCTAGGGGAAAAGTACACATAGCCCGGTAATTTGGCGAGTTTCTACCTTCAGATGCAACGGAAATTTTGCGGATTGGTCAATCCGTTCGCGAGAGATGGCAGTTTGGATGTAAGTAACGCTTGAGAAACTCAAAAATTTTCGCAGTTCTGATGCTCGAAACGAATAACTAGGACGGCCTAGGGGAAAACTACACATACCGTTGTAATCGGGCGAGTTTCTACTTTGAGATGCAACAGAAATTTTGCGGATTGGTCAATCCGTTCGCGAGATATGGCAGTTTAGAGGTAAGAAACGCTTGGGAAACTCAAAATTTTCGCAGTTCTGATGCTCGAAACGAAAAACTAGAACGGCCTAGGGGAAAACTACGCAAACCGTTGTAATCGGGCGAGTTTCTACTCTCAGATGCAACAGAAAATTTGCGGATTGGTCAATCCGTTCGCGAGATATGGCAGTTTGGAGGTAAGAAACGCTTGAGAAACTCAAAATTTTCGCAGTTCTGGTGCTCGAAACGAATAACTAGAACGCCCTAGGGTATAACTACACATACCGTTGTAATCGGGCGAGTTTCTACTTTCAGATGCAACAGAAATTTTGCGGATTGGTCAATCCGTTCGCGAGATATGGCAGTTTGGAGGTAAGAAACGCTTGAGGAACTCAAAATTTTCGCAGTACTGATGCTCGGAACGAATATCTAGAACGGCCTAGGGGAAAAGTACACATAGCCCGGTAATTTGGCGAGTTTCTACCTTCAGATGCAACGGAAATTTTGCGGATTGGTCAATCCGTTCGCGAGATATGGCAGTTTGGATGTAAGTAACGCTTGAGAAACTCAAAAATTTTCGCAGTTCTGATGCTCGAAACGAATAACTAGGACGGCCTAGGGGAAAACTACACATACCGTTGTTATCGGGCGAGTTTCTACTTTGAGATGCAACAGAAATTTTGCGGATTGGTCAATCCGTTCGCGAGATATGGCAGTTTAGAGGTAAGAAACGCTTGGGAAACTCAAAATTTTCGCAGTTCTGATGCTCGAAACGAAAAACTAGAACGGCCTAGGGGAAAACTACGCAAACCGTTGTAATCGGGCGAGTTTCTACTCTCAGATGCAACAGAAATTTTGCGGATTGGTCAATCCGTTCGCAAGATATGACAGTTTGGAAGTAAGAAACGCTTGAAAAACTCAAAATTTTCGCAGTTCTGAAGCTCGGAACGAATAACTAGAACGGCCTAGGGGAAAACTACACATACCGTTGTAATCGGGCGAGTTTCTACTTTAAGGTGCAACAGAAATTTTGTGGATTGGTCAATCCGTTCGCGAGATATGACAGTTTGGAGGTAAGAAACGCATGAGAAACTCAAAATTTTCGCCCTTCTGATGCTCGAAACGAATAACTAGGACGGCCTAGGGGAAAACTACACATACCGTTGTAATCGGGCGAGTTTCTACTTTGAGATGCAACAGAAATTTTGCGGATTGGTCAATCCGTTCGCGAGATATGGCAGTTTGGATGTAAGTAACGCTTGAGAAACTCAAAAATTTTCGCAGTTCTGATGCTCGAAACGAATAACTAGGACGGCCTAGGGGAAAACTACACATACCGTGTAATTTGGCGAGTTTCTACCTTCAGATGCAACAGAAATTTTGCGGATTGGTCAATCCGTTCGCGAGATATGGCAGTTTGGATGTAAGTAACGCTTGAGAAACTCAAAAATTTTCGCAGTTCTGATGCTCGAAACGAATAACTAGGACGGCCTAGGGGAAAACTACACATACCGTTGTAATCGGGCGAGTTTCTACTTTGAGATGCAACAGAAATTTTGCGGATTGGTCAATCCGTTCGCGAGATATGGCAGTTTGGATGTAAGTAACGCTTGAGAAACTCAAAAATTTTCGCAGTTCTGATGCTCGAAACGAATAACTAGGACGGCCTAGGGGAAAACTACACATACCGTTGTAATCGGGCGAGTATCTACCCTCAGATGCAACAGAAATTTTGCGGATTGGTCAATCCGTTCGCAAGATATGACAGTTTGGAAGTAAGAAACGCTTGAGAAACTCAAAATTTTCGCAGTTCTGAAGCTCGGAACGAATAACTAGAACGGCCTAGGGGAAAACTACACATACCGTTGTAATCGGGCGAGTTTCTACTTTCAGATGCAACAGAAATTTTGCGGATTGGTCAATCCGTTCGCAAGATATGACAGTTTGGAAGTAAGAAACGCTTGAGAAACTCAAAATTTTCGCAGTTCTGGTGCTCGAAACGAATAACTAGAACGCCCTAGGGTATAACTACACATACCGTTGTAATCGGGCGAGATTCTACTTTCAGATGCAACAGAAATTTTGCGGATTGGTCAATCCGTTCGCGAGATATGGCAGTTTGGAGGTAAGAAACGCTTGAGAAACTCAAAATTTTCGCAGTACTGATGCTCGGAACGAATATCTAGAACGGCCTAGGGGAAAAGTACACATAGCCCGGTAATTTGGCGAGTTTCTACCTTCAGATGCAACGGAAATTTTGCGGATTGGTCAATCCGTTCGCGAGATATGGCAGTTTGGATGTAAGTAACGCTTGAGAAACTCAAAAATTTTCGCAGTTCTGATGCTCGAAACGAATAACTAGGACGGCCTAGGGGAAAACTACACATACCGTTGTAATCGGGCGAGTTTCTACTTTGAGATGCAACAGAAATTTTGCGGATTGGTCAATCCGTTCGCGAGATATGGCAGTTTAGAGGTAAGAAACGCTTGGGAAACTCAAAATTTTCGCAGTTCTGATGCTCGAAACGAAAAACTAGAACGGCCTAGGGGAAAACTACGCAAACCGTTGTAATCGGGCGAGTTTCTACTCTCAGATGCAACAGAAATTTTGCGGATTGGTCAATCCGTTCGCAAGATATGACAGTTTGGAAGTAAGAAACGCTTGAAAAACTCAAAATTTTCGCAGTTCTGAAGCTCGGAACGAATAACTAGAACGGCCTAGGGGAAAACTACACTTACCGTTGTAATCGGGCGAGTTTCTACTTTAAGGTGCAACAGAAATTTTGTGGATTGGTCAATCCGTTCGCGAGATATGACAGTTTGGAGGTAAGAAACGCTTGAGAAACTCAAAATTTTCGCCCTTCTGATGCTCGAAACGAATAACTAGGACGGCCTAGGGGAAAACTACACATACCGTTGTAATCGGGCGAGTTTCTACTTTGAGATGCAACAGAAATTTTGCGGATTGGTCAATCCGTTCGCGAGATATGGCAGTTTGGATGTAAGTAACGCTTGAGAAACTCAAAAATTTTCGCAGTTCTGATGCTCGAAACGAATAACTAGGACGGCCTAGGGGAAAACTACACATACCGTTGTAATCGGGCGAGTATCTACCCTCAGATGCAACAGAAATTTTGCGGATTGGTCAATCCGTTCGCAAGATATGGCAGTTTAGAGGTAAGAAACGCTTGGGAAACTCAAAATTTTCGCAGTTCTGATGCTCGAAACGAAAAACTAGAACGGCCTAGGGGAAAACTACGCAAACCGTTGTAATCGGGCGAGTTTCTACTCTCAGATGCAACAGAAATTTTGCGGATTGGTCAATCCGTTCGCAAAACATGACAGTTTGGAAGTAAGAAACGCTTGAAAAACTCAAAATTTTCGCAGTTCTGAAGCTCGGAACGAATAACTAGAACGGCCTAGGGGAAAACTACACATACCGTTGTAATCGGGCGAGTTTCTACTTTAAGGTGCAACAGAAATTTTGTGGATTGGTCAATCCGTTCGCGAGATATGACAGTTTGGAGGTAAGAAACGCTTGAGAAACTCAAAAATTTTCGCAGTACTGATGCTCGGAACGAATATCTAGAACGGCCTAGGGGAAAAGTACACATAGCCCGGTAATTTGGCGAGTTTCTACCTTCAGATGCAACAGAAATTTTGCGGATTGGTCAATCCGTTCGCGAGATATGGCAGTTTGGAGGTAAGAAACGCTTGAGGAACTCAAAAATTTTCGCAGTTCTGATGCACGAAACGAATAACTACGACGGCCTAGGGGAAAACTATGCAAGACGTTGTAATCGGGCGAGTTTCTACTTTCAGATGCAACAGAAATTTTGCGGATTGGTCAATCCGTTCGCGAGATATGACAGTTTGGATGTAAGAAACGCTTGAGAAACTCAAAATTTTCGCAGTTCTGATGCTCGAAACGAAAAACTAGAACGGCCTAGGGGAAAACTACACAAACCGTTGTAATCGGGCGAGTTTCTACTTTCAGATGCAACAGAAATTTTGCGGATTGGTCAATCCGTTCGCGAGATATGGCACTTTGGAGGTAAGAAACGCTGGAGAAACTCAAAATTTTCGCAGTTCTGAAGCTCGGAACGAATAACTAGAACGGCCTAGGGGAAAACTACACATACCGTTGTAATCGGGCGAGTTTCTACTTTCAGATGCAACAGAAATTTTGCGGATTGGTCAATCCGTTCGCGAGATGTGACAGTTTGGAGGTAAGAAAAGCTTGAGAAACTCAAAATTTTCGCAGTACTGATGCCCGGAACGAATAACAAGAACGGCCTAGGGGAAAAGTGCACATAGCGCGGAAATTTGGCGAGTTTCCACCTTCAGATGCAATAGAAATTTTGCGGATTGGTCAATCCGTTCGCGAGATATGACAGTTTGGAGGTAAGAACGCTTGAGAAACTCAAAATTTTCGCAGTACTGATGCTCGGAACGAATATCTAGAACGGTCTAGGGGAAAAGAACACATAGCCCGGTAATTTGGCGAGTTTCTACCTTCAGATGCAACAGAAATTTTGCGGATTGGTCAATCCGTTCGCGAGATATGGCAGTTTGGAGGTAAGAAACGCTTGAGAAACTCAAAAATTTTCGCAGTTCTGATGCTCGAAACGAATAACTAGGACGGCCTAGGGGAAAACTATGCAAGACGTTGTAATCGGGCGAGTTTCTACTTTCAGATGCAACAGAAATTTTGCGGATTGGTCAATCCGTTCGCGAGATATGACAGTTTGGATGTAAGAAACGCTTGAGAAACTCAAAATTTTCGCACTACTGATGCTCGGAACGAATAACTAGAACGGCCTAGGGGAAAACTATGCAAGACGTTGTAATCGGGCGAGTTTCTACTTTCAGATGCAACAGAAATTTTGCGGATTGGTCAATCCGTTCGCGAGATATGACAGTTTGGTGGTAAGAAACGCTTGAGAAACTCAAAATTTTCGCAGTTCTGATGCTCGAAACGAATAACTAGAACGGCCTGGGGGAAAAGTACGCATACCGTTGTAATCGGGCGAGTTTCTACTTTCAGATGCAACAGAAATTTTGCGGATTGGTCAATCCGTTCGCGAGATATGACAGTTTGGATGTAAGAAACGCTTGAGAAACTCAAAATTTTCGCAGTACTGATGCTCGGAACGAATATCTAGAACGGCCTAGGGGAAAAGTACACATAGCCCGGTAATTTGGCGAGTTTCTACCTTCAGATGCAACAGAAATTTTGCGGAATGGTCAATCCGTTCGCGAGATATGGCAGTTTGGAGGTAAGAAACGCTTGAGAAACTCAAAATTTTCGCAGTACTGGTGCTCGGAACGAATAACTAGAACGGCCTAGGGGAAAAGTACACATACCGTTGTAATCGGGCGAGTTTTTACTTTCAGATGCAACAGAAATTTTGCGGATTGGTCAATCCGTTCGCGAGATATGGCAGTTTGGATGTAAGACAGCTTGAGAAACTCAAAATTTTCGCAGTTCTGATGCTCGAAACGAAAAACTAGAACGGCCAAGGGGAAAACTACCCATACCGTTGTAATGGGGCGAGTATCTACTTTCAGATGCAACAGAAATTTTGCGGATTGGTCAATCCGTTCGCGAGATATGGCAGTTTGGAGGTAAGAAACGCTTGAGAAACTCAAAATTTTCGCAGTTCTGATGCTCGAAACGAAAACCTAGAACGGCCTAGGGGAAAACTACGCAAACCGTTGTAATCGGGCGAGATTCTACCTTCAGATGCAACAGAAATTTTGCGGATTGGTCAATCCGTTCGCGAGATATGACAGTTTGGGGGTAAGAAACGCTTGGGAAACTCGAAATTTTCGCAGTTCTGATAATCGAAACGAATAACTAGGACGGCCTAGGGGAAAACTACACAAACCGTTGTAATCGGGCGAGTTTCTACTTTCAGATGCAACAGAAATTTTGCGGATTGGTCAATCCGTTCGCGAGATATGGCAGTTTGGAGGTAAGAAACGCTTGAGAAACTCAAAATTTTAGCAGTACTGACGCTCGGAACGAATATCTAGAACGGCCTAGGGGAAAAGAACACATAGCCCGGTAATTTGGCGAGTTTCTACCTTCAGATGCAACAAAAATTTTGCGGATTGGTCAACCCGTTCGCGAGATATGGCAGTTTGGAGGTAAGAAACGCTTGAGAAACTCAAAATTTTCGCAGTACTGATGCGCGGAACGAATATCTAGAACGGCCTAGGGGAAAAGAACACATAGCCCGGTAATTTGGCGAGTTTCTACCTTCAGATGCAACAGAAATTTTGCGGATTTGTCAATCCGTTCGCGAGATATGGCAGTTTGGAGGTAAGAAACGCTTGAGGAACTCAAAAATTTTCGCAGTTCTGATGCACGAAACGAATAACTACGACGGCCTAGGGGAAAACTATGCAAGACGTTGTAATCGGGCGAGTTTCTACTTTCAGATGCAACAGAAATTTTGCGGATTGGTCAATCCGTTCGCGAGATATGACAGTTTGAATGTAAGAAACGCTTGAGAAACTCAAAATTTTCGCAGTTCTGATGCTCGAAACGAAAAACTAGAACGGCCTAGGGGAAAACTACACAAACCGTTGTAATCGGGCGAGTTTCTACTTTCAGATGCAACAGAAATTTTGCGGATTGGTCAATCCGTTCGCGAGATATGGCACTTTGGAGGTAAGAAACGCTGGAGAAACTCAAAATTTTCGCAGTTCTGAAGCTCGGAACGAATAACTAGAACGGCCTAGGGGAAAACTACACATACCGTTGTAATCGGGCGAGTATCTACTTTCAGATGCAACAGAAATTTTGCGGATTGGTCAATCCGTTCGCGAGATATGGCAGTTTGGAGGTAAAAAACGCTTGAGAAACTCAAAATTTTCGCAGTTCTGGTGCTCGAAACGAATAACTAGAACCCCCTAGGGTAAAACTACCCATACCGTTGTAATCGGGCGAGTTTCTACTTTCAGATGCAACAGAAATTTTGCGGATTGGTCAATCCGTTCGCGAGATATGGCACTTTGGATGTAAGAAACGCTTGAGAAACTCAAAATTTTCGCAGTTCTGAAGCTCGGAACGAATAATTAGAACGGCCTAGGGGAATACTACACATACCGTTGTGATCGGGCGAGTTTCTACTTTCAGATGCAACAGAAATTTTGCGAATTGGTCAATCCGTTCGCGAGATATGGCACTTTGGAGGTAAGAAACGCTTGAGAAACTCAAAATTTTCGCAGTTCTGAAGCTCGGAACGAATAACTAGAACGGCCTAGGGGAAAACTACACATACCGTTCTAATCGGGCGAGTTTCTACCTTCAGATGCAACAGAAATTTTGCGGATTGGTCAATCCGTTCGCGAGATATGACAGTTTGGGGGTAAGAAACGCTTGGGAAACTCGAAATTTTCGCAGTTCTGATAATCGAAACGAATAACTAGAACGCCCTAGGGTAAAACTACACATACCGTTGTAATCGGGCGAGTTTCTACTTTCAGATGCAACAGAAATTCTGCGGATTGGTCAATCCGTTCGCGAGTTATGGCACTTTGGAGGTAAGAAACGCTAGAGAAACTCAAAATTTTCGCAGTTCTGATGCTCGAAACGAAAAACTAGAACGGCCTAGGGGAAAACTACACAAACCGTTGTAATCGGGCGAGTTTCTACTTTCAGATGCAACAGAAATTTTGCGGATTGGTCAATCCGTTCGCAAGATATGACAGTTTGAATGTAAGAAACGCTTGAGAAACTCAAAATTTTCGCAGTTCTGATGCTCGAAACGAAAAACTAGAACGGCCTAGGGGAAAACTACACAAACCGTTGTAATCGGGCGAGTTTCTACTTTCAGATGCAACAGAAATTTTGCGGATTGGTCAATCCGTTCGCGAGATATGACAGTTTGGAGGTAAGAACGCTTGAGAAACTCAAAATTTTCGCAGTACTGATGCTCGGAACGAATATCTAGAACGGCCTAGGGGAAAAGAACACATAGCCCGGTAATTTGGCGAGTTTCTACCTTCAGATGCAACAGAAATTTTGCGGATTGGTCAATCCGTTCGCGAGATATGGCAGTTTGGAGGTAAGAAACGCTTGAGGAACTCAAAAATTTTCGCAGTTCTGATGCACGAAACGAATAACTAGGACGGCCTAGGGGAAAACTATGCAAGACGTTGTAATCGGGCGAGTTTCTACTTTCAGATGCAACAGAAATTTTGCGGATTGGTCAATCCGTTCGCGAGATATGACAGTTTGAATGTAAGAAACGCTTGAGAAACTCAAAATTTTCGCAGTTCTGATGCTCGAAACGAAAAACTAGAACGGCCTAGGGGAAAACTACACAAACCGTTGTAATCGGGCGAGTTTCTACTTTCAGATGCAACAGAAATTTTGCGGATTGGTCAATCCGTTCGCGAGATATGGCACTTTGGAGGTAAGAAACGTTGGAGAAACTCAAAATTTTCGCAGTTCTGAAGCTCGGAACGAATAACTAGAACGGCCTAGGGGAAAACTACACATACCGTTGTAATCGGGCGAGTATCTACTTTCAGATGCAACAGAAATTTTGCGGATTGGTCAATCCGTTCGCGAGATATGGCAGTTTGGAGGTAAAAAACGCTTGAGAAACTCAAAATTTTCGCAGTTCTGAAGCTCGGAACGAATAATTAGAAAGGCCTAGGGGAATACTACACATACCGTTGTGATCGGGCGAGTTTCTACTTTCAGATGCAACAGAAATTTTGCGGATTGGTCAATCCGTTCGCGAGATGTGACAGTTTGGAGGTAAGAAAAGCTTGAGAAACTCAAAACTTTCGCAGTACTGATGCCCGGAACGAATAACAAGAACGGCCTAGGGGAAAAGTGCACATAGCGCGGAAATTTGGCGAGTTTCCACCTTCAGATGCAACAGAAATTTTGCGTATTGGTCAATCCGTTCGCGAGATATGACAGTTTGGAGGTAAGAACGCTTGAGAAACTCAAAATTTTCGCACTACTGATGCTCGGAACGAATAACTAGAACGGCCTAGGGGAAAAGTACACATAGCGCGGTAATTTGGCGAGTTTCTACCTTCAGATGCAACAGAAATTTTGCGGATTGGTCAATCCGTTCGCGTGATATGGCAGTTTGGAGGTAAGAAACGCTTGAGAAACTCCAAATTTTCGCAGTTCTGATGCACGAAACGAAAAACTAGAACGGCCTAGGGGAAAACTACACATAACGTTGTAATCGGGCGAGTTTCTACTTTCAGATGCAACAGAAATTCTGCGGATTGGTCAATCCGTTCGCGAGTTATGGCACTTTGGAGGTACGAAACGCTAGAGAAACTCAAAATTTTCGCAGTTCTGAAGCTCGGAACGAATAACTAGAACGGCCTAGGGGAAAACTACACATACCGTTGTAATCGGGCGAGTTTCTACCTTCAGATGCAACAGAAATTTTGCGGATTGGTCAATCCGTTCGCGAGATATGGCACTTTGGATGTAAGAAACGCTTGAGAAACTCAAAATTTTCGCAGTTCTGAAGCTCGGAACGAATAATTAGAACGGCCTAGGGGAAAACTACACATACCGTTGTAATCGGGCGAGTTTCTACTTTCAGATGCAACAGAAATTTTGCGGATTGGTCAATCCGTTCGCGAGATATGACAGTTTGGAGGTAAGAACGCTTGAGAAACTCAAAATTTTCGCAGTGCTGATGCTCGGAACGAATATCTAGAACGGCCTAGGGGAAAAGAACACATAGCCCGGTAATTTGGCGAGTTTCTACCTTCAGATGCAACAGAAATTTTGGGGATTGGTCAATCCGTTCGCGAGATATGGCAGTTTGGAGGTAAGAAACGCTTGAGAAACTCAAAATTTTCACAGTTCTGATGCTCGAAACGAAAAAATAGAACGGCCTAGAGGAAAACTACACATAACGTTGTAATCGGGCGAGTTTCTACTTTCAGATGCAACAGAAAATTTGCGGATTGGTCAATCCGTTCGCGAGATATGGCAGTTTGGAGGTAAGAAACGCTTGAGAAACTCAAAATTTTCGTAGTACTGATGCTCGGAACGAATATCTAGAACGGCCTAGGGGAAAAGTACGCATAGCCCGGTAATTTGGCGAGTTTCTACCGTCCTATGCAACAGAAATTTTGCGGATTGGTCAATCCGTTCGCGAGATATGGCAGTTTGGAGGTAAGTAACGCATGAGAAACTCAAAAATTTTCGCAGTTCTGATGCTCGAAACGAATAACTAGGACGGCCTAGGGGAAAACTACACATACCGTTGTAATCGGGCGAGTTTCTACTTTGAGATGCAACAGAAATCTTGCGGATTGGTCAATCCGTTCGCGAGATATGGCAGTTTGGAGGTAAGAAACGCTTGAGAAACTCAAAATTTTCGCAGTACTGATGCCCGGAACGAATAACAAGAACGGCCTAGGGGAAAAGTGCACATAGCGCGGAAATTTGGCGAGTTTCTACCTTCAGATGCAACAGAAATTTTGCGGATTGGTCAATCCGTTCGCGAGATATGGCAGTTTGGAGGTAAGAAACGCTTGAGGAACTCAAAAATTTTCGCAGTTCTGATGCACGAAACGAATAACTACGACGGCCTAGGGGAAAACTATGCAAGACGTTGTAATCGGGCGAGTTTCTACTTTCAGATGCAACAGAAATTTTGCGGATTGGTCAATCCGTTCGCGAGATATGACAGTTTGGATGTAAGAAACGCTTGAGAAACTCAAAATTTTCGCAGTTCTGATGCTCGAAACGAAAAACTAGGACGGCCTAGGGGAAAACTACACAAACCGTTGTGATCGGGCGAGTTTCTACTTTCAGATGCAACAGAAATTTTGCGGATTGGTCAATCCGTTCGCGAGATATGGCACTTTGGAGGTAAGAAACGCTGGAGAAACTCAAAATTTTCGCAGTTCTGAAGCTCGGAACGAATAACTAGAACGGCCTAGGGGAAAACTACACATACCGTTGTAATCGGCGAGTATCTACTTTCAGATGCAACAGAAATTTTGCGGATTGGTCAATCCGTTCGCGAGATATGGCAGTTTGGAGGTAAAAAACGCTTGAGAAACTCAAAATTTTCGCAGTTCTGGTGCTCGAAACGAATAACTAGAACCCCCTAGGGTAAAACTACACATACCGTTGTAATCGGGCGAGTTTCTACTTTCAGATGCAACAGAAATTTTGCGGATTGGTCAATCCGTTCGCGAGATGTGGCACTTTGGATGTAAGAAACGCTTGAGAAACGCAAAATTTTCGCAGTTCTGAAGCTCGGAACGAATAATTAGAACGGCCTAGGGGAAAACTACACATACCGTTGTGATCGGGCGAGTTTCTACTTTCAGATGCAACAGAAATTTTGCGGATTGGTCAATCCGTTCGCGAGATGTGACAGTTTGGAGGTAAGAAAAGCTTGAGAAACTCAAAATTTTCGCAGTACTGATGCCCGGAACGAATAACAAGAACGGCCTAGGGGAAAAGTGCACATAGCGCGAGAAATTTGGCGAGTTTCCACCTTCAGATGCAACAGAAATTTTGCGGATTGGTCAATCCGTTCGCGAGATATGACAGTTTCGAGGTAAGAACGCTTGAGAAACTCAAAATTTTCGCACTACTGATGCTCGGAACGAATAACTAGAACGGCCTAGGGGAAAAGTACACATAGCGCGGTAATTTGGCGAGTTTCTACCTTCAGATGCAACAGAAATTTTGCGGATTGGTCAATCCGTTCGCGTGATATGGCAGTTTGGAGGTAAGAAACGCTTGAGAAACTCCAAATTTTCGCAGTTCTGATGCACGAAACGAAAAACTAGAACGGCCTAGGGGAAAACTACACATAACGTTGTAATCGGGCGAGTTTCTACTTTCAGATGCAACAGAAATTCTGCGGATTGGTCAATCCGTTCGCGAGATATGGCACTTTGGAGGTAAGAAACGCTAGAGAAACTCAAAATTTTCGCAGTTCTGAAGCTCGGAACGAATAACTAGAACGGCCTAGGGGAAAACTACACATACCGTTGTAATCGGGCGAGTTTCTACCTTCAGATGCAACAGAAATTTTGCGGATTGGTCAATCCGTTCGCGAGATATGACAGTTTGGGGGTAAGAAACGCTTGAGAAACTCGAAATTTTCGCAGTTCTGATAATCGAAACGAATAACTAGAACGCCCTAGGGTAAAACTACACATACCGTTGTAATCGGGCGAGTTTCTACTTTCAGATGCAACAGAAATTTTGCGGATTGGTCAATCCGTTCGCGAGATATGGCACTTTGGATGTAAGAAACGCTTGAGAAACTCAAGATTTTCGCAGTTCTGAAGCTCGGAACGAATAATTAGAACGGCCTAGGGGAAAACTACACATACCGTTGTGATCGGGCGAGTTTCTACTTTCAGATGCAACAGAAATTTTGCGGATTGGTCAATCCGTTCGCGAGATGTGACAGTTTGGAGGTAAGAAAAGCTTGAGAAACTCAAAATTTTCGCAGTACTGATGCCCGGAACGAATAACAAGAACGGCCTAGGGGAAAAGTGCACATAGCGCGGAAATTTGGCGAGTTTCCACCTTCAGATGCAACAGAAATTTTGCGGATTGGTCAATCCGTTCGCGAGATATGACAGTTTGGAGGTAAGAACGCTTGAGAAACTCAAAATTTTCGCACTACTGATGCTCGGAACGAATAACTAGAACGGCCTAGGGGAAAAGTACACATAGCGCGGTAATTTGGCGAGTTTCTACCTTCAGATGCAACAGAAATTTTGCGGATTGGTCAATCCGTTCGCGTGATATGGCAGTTTGGAGGTAAGAAACGCTTGAGAAACTCCAAATTTTCGCAGTTCTGATGCACGAAACGAAAAACTAGAACGGCCTAGGGGAAAACTACACATAACGTTGTAATCGGGCGAGTTTCTACTTTCAGATGCAACAGAAATTCTGCGGATTGGTCAATCCGTTCGCGAGATATGACAGTTTGGAGGTAAGAAAAGCTTGAGAAACTCAAAATTTTCGCGGTACTGATGCTCGAAACGAATAACTAGAACGGCCTAGGGGAAGAGTGCACATAGCGCGGAAATTTGGCGAGTTTCCACCTTCAGATGCAACAGAAATTTTGCGGATTGGTCAATCCGTTCGCGAGATATGACAGTTTGGAAGTAAGAACGCGTGAGAAACTCAAAATTTTCGCAGTACTGATGCTCGGAACGAATATCTAGAACGGCCTAGGGGAAAAGAACACATAGCCCGGTAATTTGGCGAGTTTCTACCTTCAGATGCAACAGAAATTTTGCGGATTAGTCAATCCGTTCGCGAGATATGACAGTTTGGATGTAAGAAACGCTTGAGAAACTCAAAATTTTCGCAGTTCTGATGCTCGAAACGAAAAACTAGAAAGGCCTAGGGGAAAACTACACAAACCGTTGTAATCGCGCGAGTTTCTACTTTCAGATGCAACAGAAATTTTGCGGATTGGTCAATCCGTTCGCGAGATATGACAATTTGGAGGTAAGAAAAGCTTGAGAAACTCAAAATTTTCGCAGTACTGATGCTCGGAACGAATAACTAGAACGGCCTAGGGGAAAAGTGCACATAGCGCGGAAATTTGGCGAGTTTCCACCTACAGATGCAACAGAAATTTTGCGGATTGGTCAATCCGTTCGCGTGATATGGCAGTTTGGAGGTAAGAAACGCTTGAGAAACCCCAAATTTTCGCAGTTCTGATGCTCGAAACGAAAAACTAGAACGGCCTAGGGGAAAACTACACAAACCGTTGTAATCGGGCGAGTTTCTACTTTCAGATGCAACAGAAATTTTGCGGATTGGTCAATCCGTTCGCGAGATATGGTAGTTTGGAGGTAAAAAACGCTTGAGAAACTCAAAATTTTCGCAGTTCTGGTGCTCGAAACGAATAACTAGAACCCCCTAGGGTAAAACTACACATACCGTTGTAATCGGGCGAGTTTCTACTTTCAGATGCAACAGAAATTTTGCGGATTGGTCCATCCGTTCGCGAGATATGGCAGTTTGGAGGTAAGAAACGCTTGAGAAACTCAAATATTTTCGCAGTTCTGATGCTCGAAACGAATAACTAGGACGGCCTAGGGGAAAACTATGCAAGACGTTGTAATCGGGCGAGTTTCTACTTTCAGATGCAACAGAAATTTTGCGGATTGGTCAATCCGTTCGCGAGGTATCACAGTTTGGATGTAAGAAACGCTTGAGAAACTCAAAATTTTCGCACTACTGATGCTCGGAACGAATAACTAGAACGGCCTAGGGGAAAAGTACACATAGCGCGGAAATTTGGCGAGTTTTTACCTTCAGATGCAACAGAAATTTTGCGGATTGGTCAATCCGTTCGCGTGATATGGCAGTTTGGAGGTAAGAAACGCTTGAGAAACCCCAAATTTTCGCAGTTCTGATGCTCGAAACGAAAAACTAGAACGGCCTAGGGGAAACCTACACATAACGTTGTAATCGGGCGAGTTTCTACTTTCAGATGCAACAGAAATTTTGCGGATTGGTCAATCCGTTCGCGAGATATGACAGTTTGGATGTAAGAAACGCTTGAGAAACTCAAAATTTTCGTAGTACTGATGCTCGGAACGAATATCTAGAACGGCCTAGGGGAAAAGTACACATAGCCCGGTAATTTGGCGAGTTTCTACCGTCCTATGCAACAGAAATTTTGCGGATTGGTCAATCCGTTCGCGAGATATGGCAGTTTGGATGTAAGAAACGCTTGAGAAACTCAAAATTTTCGCAGTTCTGATGCTCGAAACGAAAAACTAGAACGGCCTAGGGGAAAACTACACAAACCGTTGTAATCGGGCGAGTTTCTAGTTTCAGATGCAACAGAAATTTTGCGGATTGGTCAATCCGTTCGCGAGATATGGCACTTTGGAGGTAAGAAACGCTTGAGAAACTCAAAATTTTCGCAGTTCTGGTGCTCGACACGAATAACTAGAACCCCCAAGGGTAAAACTACACATACCGTTGTAATCGGGCGAGTTTCTACTTTCAGATGCAACAGAAATTTTGCGGATTGGTCAATCCGTTCGCGAGATATGGCACTTTGGATGTAAGAAACGCTTGAGAAACTCAAAATTTTCGCAGTTCTGAAGCTCGGAACGAATAATTAGAACGGCCTAGGGGAAAACTACACATACCGTTGTAATCGGGCGAGTTTCTACTTTCAGATGCAACAGAAATTTTGCGGATTGGTCAATCCGTTCGCGAGATATGACAGTTTGGAGGTAAGAAAAGCTTCAGAAACTCAAAATTTTCGCAGTACTGATGCTCGGAACGAATAACTAGAACGGCCTAGGGGAAAAGTGCACATAGCGCGGAAATTTGGCGAGTTTCCACCTTCAGATGCAACAGAAATTTTGCGGATTGGTCAATCCGTTCGCCAGATATGACAGTTTGGAGGTAAGAACGCTTGAGAAACTCAAAATTTTCGCAGTACTGATGCTCGGAACGAATATCTAGAACGGCCTAGGGGAAAAGAACACATAGCCCGGTAATTTGGCGAGTTTCTACCTTCAGATGCAACAGAAATTTTGCGGATTGGTCAATCCGTTCGCGAGATATGGCAGTTTGGAGGTAAGAAACGCTTGAGAAACTCAAAATTTTCACAGTTCTGATGCTCGAAACGAAAAACTAGACCGGCCTAGAGGAAAACTACACATAACGTTGTAATCGGGCGAGTTTCTACTTTCAGATGCAACAGAAATTCTGCGGATTGGTCAAACCGTTCGCGAGATATGGGCAGTTTGGAGGTAAGAAACGCTTGAGAAACTCAAAATTTTCGCAGTTCTGGTGCTCGAAACGAATAACTAGAACGCCCTAGGGTAAAACTACACATACCGTTGTAATCGGGCGAGTTTCTACTTTCAGATGCAACAGAAAATTTGCGGATTGGTCAATCCGTTCGCGAGATATGGTAGTTTGGAGGTAAGAAACGCTTGAGAAACTCAAAATTTTCGTTGTACTGATGCTCGGAACGAATATCTAGAACGGCCTAGGGGAAAACTACACATACCGTTGTAATCGGGCGAGTATCTACTTTCAGATGCAACAGAAATTTTGCGGATTGGTCAATCCGTTCGCGAGATATGGCAGTTTGGAGGTAAGAAACGCTTGAGAAACTCAAAATTTTCGCAGTTCTGGTGCTCGACACGAATAACTAGAACCCCCAAGGGTAAAACTACACATACCGTTGTAATCGGGCGAGTTTCTACTTTGAGATGCAACAGAAATCTTGCGAATTGGTCAATCCGTTCGCGAGATATGGCAGTTTGGAGGTAAGAAACGCTTGAGAAACTCAAAATTTTCGCAGTACTGATGCTCGGAACGAATATCTAGAACGGCGTAGGGGAAAAGTACACATATCCCGGTAATTTGGCGAGTTTCTACCTTCAGATGCAACAGAAATTTTGCGGATTGGTCAATCCGTTCGCGAGATATGGCAGTTTGGAGGTAAGTAACGCTTGAGAAACTCAAAAATTTTCGCAGTTCTGATGCTCGAAACGAATAACTAGGACGGCCTAGGGGAAAACTACACATACCGCTGTAATCGGGCGAGTTTCTCCTTTGAGATGCAACAGAAATTTTGCGGATTGGTCAATCCGTTCGCGAGATATGGCAGTTTGGAGGTAAGAAACGCTTGAGAAACTCAAAATTTTCGCAGTTCTGATGCTCGAAACGAAAAACTAGGACGGCCTAGGGGAAAACTACACATACCGTTGTAATCGGGCGAGTTTCTACTTTGAGATGCAACAGAAATTTTGCGGATTGGTCAATCCGTTCGCGAGATATGGCAGTTTGGAGGTAAGAAACGCTTGAGAAACTCAAAATTTTCGCAGTTCTGATGCTCGAAACGAAAAACTAGAACGGCCTAGGGGAAAACTACGCAAACCGTTGTAATCGGGCGAGTTTCTACTCTCAGATGCAACAGAAATTTTGCGGATTGATCAATCCGTTCGCGAGATATGACAGTTTGGAGGTAAGAAACGCTTGAGAAACTCAAAATTTTCGCTGTTCTGATGCTCGAAACGAATAACTAGAACGGCCTAGGGGAAAAGTACGCATACCGTTGTAATCGGGCGAGTTTCTACTTTCAGATGCAACAGAAATTTTGCGGATTGGTCAATCCGTTCGCAAGATATGACAGTTTGGAAGTAAGAAACGCTTGAGAAACTCAAAATTTTCGCAGTTCTGATGCTCGAAACGAAAAACTAGAACGGCCTAGGGGAAAACTACGCAAACCGTTGTAATCGGGCGAGTTTCTACTCTCAGATGCAACAGAAATTTTGCGGATTGGTCAATCCGTTCGCGAGATATGACAGTTTGGAGTTAAGAAACGCTTGAGAAACTCAAAATTTTCGCTGTTCTGATGCTCGAAACGAATAACTAGAACGGCCTAGGGGAAAAGTACGCATACCGTTGTAATCGGGCGAGTTTCTACTCTCAGATGCAACATAAATTTTGCGGATTGGTCAATCCGTTCGCGAGATATGACAGTTTGGAGGTAAGAAACGCTTGAGAAACTCAAAATTTTCGCAGTTCTGATGCTCGAAACGAAAAACTAGGACGGCCTAGGGGAAAACTACACATACCGTTGTAATCGGGCGAGTTTCTACTTTGAGATGCAACAGAAATTTTGCGGATTGGTCAATCCGTTCGCGAGATATGGCAGTTTGGAGGTAAGAAACGCTTGAGAAACTCAAAATTTTCGCAGTTCTGATGCTCGAAACGAAAAACTAGAACGGCCTAGGGGAAAACTACGCAAACCGTTGTAATCGGGCGAGTTTCTACTCTCAGATGCAACAGAAATTTTGCGGATTGATCAATCCGTTCGCGAGATATGACAGTTTGGAGGTAAGAAACGCTTGAGAAACTCAAAATTTTCGCTGTTCTGATGCTCGAAACGACTAACTAGAACGGCCTAGGGGAAAAGTACGCATACCGTTGTAATCGGGCGAGTTTCTACTTTCAGATGCAACAGAAATTTTGCGGATTGGTCAATCCGTTCGCAAGATATGACAGTTTGGAAGTAAGAAACGCTTGAGAAACTCAAAATTTTCGCAGTTCTGATGCTCGGAACGAATATCTAGAACGGCCTAGGGGAAAAGTACACATAGCCCGGTAATTTGGCGAGTTTCTACCGTCCTATGCAACAGAAATTTTGCGGATTGGTCAATCCGTTCGCGAGATATGGCAGTTTGGATGTAAGAAACGCTTGAGAAACTCAAAATTTTCGCAGTTCTGATGCTCGAAACGAAAAACTAGAACGGCCTAGGGGAAAACTACACATGCCGTTGCAATCGGGCGAGTATCTACTTTCAGATGCAACAGAAATTTTGCGGATTGGTCAATCCGTTCGCGAGGTATGGCACTTTGGATGTAAGAAAAGCTTGAGAAACTCAAAATTTTCGCAGTACTGATGCTCGGAACGAATAACTAGAACGGCCTAGGGGAAAAGTGCACATAGCGCGGAAATTTGGCTAGTTTCCAGCTTCAGATGCAACAGAAATTTTGCGGATTGGTCAATCGGTTCGCGAGATATGACAGTTTGGAGGTAAGAACGCTTGAGAAACTCAAAATTTTCGCAGTACTGATGCTCGGAACGAATATCTAGAACGGCCTAGGGGAAAACTACACAAACCGTTGTAATCGGGCGAGTTTCTAGTTTCAGATGCAACAGAAATCTTGCGAATTGGTCAATCCGTTCGCGAGATATGGCAGTTTGGAGGTAAGAAACGCTTGAGAAACTCAAAATTTTCGCAGTACTGATGCTCGGAACGAATATCTAGAACGGCGTAGGGGAAAAGTACACATATCCCGGTAATTTGGCGAGTTTCTACCTTCAGATGCAACAGAAATTTTGCGGATTGGTCAATCCGTTCGCGAGATATGGCAGTTTGGAGGTAAGTAACGCTTGAGAAACTCAAAAATTTTCGCAGTTCTGATGCTCGAAACGAATAACTAGGACGGCCTAGGGGAAAACTACACATACCGCTGTAATCGGGCGAGTTTCTCCTTTGAGATGCAACAGAAATTTTGCGGATTGGTCAATCCGTTCGCGAGATATGGCAGTTTGGAGGTAAGAAACGCTTGAGAAACTCAAAATTTTCGCAGTTCTGATGCTCGAAACGAAAAACTAGGACGGCCTAGGGGAAAACTACACATACCGTTGTAATCGGGCGAGTTTCTACTTTGAGATGCAACAGAAATTTTGCGGATTGGTCAATCCGTTCGCGAGATATGGCAGTTTGGAGGTAAGAAACGCTTGAGAAACTCAAAATTTTCGCAGTTCTGATGCTCGAAACGAAAAACTAGAACGGCCTAGGGGAAAACTACGCAAACCGTTGTAATCGGGCGAGTTTCTACTCTCAGATGCAACAGAAATTTTGCGGATTGATCAATCCGTTCGCGAGATATGACAGTTTGGAGGTAAGAAACGCTTGAGAAACTCAAAATTTTCGCTGTTCTGATGCTCGAAACGAATAACTAGAACGGCCTAGGGGAAAAGTACGCATACCGTTGTAATCGGGCGAGTTTCTACTTTCAGATGCAACAGAAATTTTGCGGATTGGTCAATCCGTTCGCAAGATATGACAGTTTGGAAGTAAGAAACGCTTGAGAAACTCAAAATTTTCGCAGTTCTGATGCTCGAAACGAAAAACTAGGGCGGCCTAGGGGAAAACTACACATATCGTTGTAATCGGGCGAGTTTCTACTCTCAGATGCAACAGAAATTTTGCGGATTGGTCAATCCGTTCGCGAGATATGACAGTTTGGAGGTAAGAAACGCTTGAGAAACTCAAAATTTTCGCTGTTCTGATGCTCGAAACGAATAACTAGAACGGCCTAGGGGAAAAGTACGCATACCGTTGTAATCGGGCGAGTTTCTACTCTCAGATGCAACATAAATTTTGCGGATTGGTCAATCCGTTCGCGAGATATGACAGTTTGGAGGTAAGAAACGCTTGAGAAACTCAAAATTTTCGCAGTTCTGATGCTCGAAACGAAAAACTAGGACGGCCTAGGGGAAAACTACACATACCGTTGTAATCGGGCGAGTTTCTACTTTGAGATGCAACAGAAATTTTGCGGATTGGTCAATCCGTTCGCGAGATATGGCAGTTTGGAGGTAAGAAACGCTTGAGAAACTCAAAATTTTCGCAGTTCTGATGCTCGAAACGAAAAACTAGAACGGCCTAGGGGAAAACTACGCAAACCGTTGTAATCGGGCGAGTTTCTACTCTCAGATGCAACAGAAATTTTGCGGATTGATCAATCCGTTCGCGAGATATGACAGTTTGGAGGTAAGAAACGCTTGAGAAACTCAAAATTTTCGCTGTTCTGATGCTCGAAACGACTAACTAGAACGGCCTAGGGGAAAAGTACGCATACCGTTGTAATCGGGCGAGTTTCTACTTTCAGATGCAACAGAAATTTTGCGGATTGGTCAATCCGTTCGCAAGATATGACAGTTTGGAAGTAAGAAACGCTTGAGAAACTCAAAATTTTCGCAGTTCTGATGCTCGGAACGAATATCTAGAACGGCCAAGGGGAAAAGTACACATAGCCCGGTAATTTGGCGAGTTTCTACCGTCCTATGCAACAGAAATTTTGCGGATTGGTCAATCCGTTCGCGAGATATGGCAGTTTGGATGTAAGAAACGCTTGAGAAACTCAAAATTTTCGCAGTTCTGATGCTCGAAACGAAAAACTAGAACGGCCTAGGGGAAAACTACACATGCCGTTGCAATCGGGCGAGTATCTACTTTCAGATGCAACAGAAATTTTGCGGATTGGTCAATCCGTTCGCGAGGTATGGCACTTTGGATGTAAGAAAAGCTTGAGAAACTCAAAATTTTCGCAGTACTGATGCTCGGAACGAATAACTAGAACGGCCTAGGGGAAAAGTGCACATAGCGCGGAAATTTGGCTAGTTTCCAGCTTCAGATGCAACAGAAATTTTGCGGATTGGTCAATCGGTTCGCGAGATATGACAGTTTGGAGGTAAGAACGCTTGAGAAACTCAAAATTTTCGCAGTACTGATGCTCGGAACGAATATCTAGAACGGCCTAGGGGAAAACTACACAAACCGTTGTAATCGGGCGAGTTTCTAGTTTCAGATGCAACAGAAATTTTGCGGATTGGTCAATCCGTTTGCGAGATATGACAGTTTGGAGGTAAGAACGCTTGAGAAACTCAAAATTTTCGCAGTACTGATGCTCGGAACGAATATCTAGAACGGCCTAGGGGAAAAGAACACATAGCCCGGTAATTTGGCGAGTTTCTACCTTCAGATGCAACAGAAATTTTGCGGATTGGTCAATCCGTTCGCGAGATATGGCAGTTTGGAGGTAAGAAACGCTTGAGAAACTCAAAATTTTCACAGTTCTGATGCTCGAAACGAAAAACTAGACCGGCCTAGAGGAAAACTACACATACCGTTGTAATCGGGCGAGTTTCTACTTTGAGATGCAACAGAAATCTTGCGAATTGGTCAATCCGTTCGCAAGATATGACATTTTGGATGTAAGAAACGCTTGAGAAACTCAAAATTTTCGCAGTTCTGATGCTCGAAACGAAAAACTAGGACGGCCTAGGGGAAAACTACACATACCGTTGTAATCGGGCGAGTTTCTACTTTGAGATGCAACAGAAATCTTGCGAATTGGTCAATCCGTTCGCGAGATATGGCAGTTTGGAGGTAAGAAACGCTTGAGAAACTCAAAATTTTCGCAGTACTGATGCTCGGAACGAATATCTAGAACGGCCTAGGGGAAAAGTACACATATCCCGGTAATTTGGCGAGTTTCTACCTTCAGATGCAACAGAAATTTTGCGGATTGGTCAATCCGTTCGCGAGATATGGCAGTTTGGAGGTAAGTAACGCTTGAGAAACTCAAAAATTTTCGCAGTTCTGATGCTCGAAACGAATAACTAGGACGGCCTAGGGGAAAACTACACATACCGTTGTAATCGGGCGAGTTTCTACTTTGAGATGCAACAGAAATTTTGCGGATTGGTCAATCCGTTCGCGAGATATGGCAGTTTGGAGGTAAGAAACGCTTGAGAAACTCAAAATTTTCGCAGTTCTGATGCTCGAAACGAAAAACTAGGACGGCCTAGGGGAAAACTACACATACCGTTGTAATCGGGCGAGTTTCTACTTTGAGATGCAACAGAAATTTTGCGGATTGGTCAATCCGTTCGCGAGATATGGCAGTTTGGAGGTAAGAAACGCTTGAGAAACTCAAAATTTTCGCAGTTCTGATGCTCGAAACGAAAAACTAGAACGGCCTAGGGGAAAACTACGCAAACCGTTGTAATCGGGCGAGTTTCTACTCTCAGATGCAACAGAAATTTTGCGGATTGATCAATCCGTTCGCGAGATATGACAGTTTGGAGGTAAGAAACGCTTGAGAAACTCAAAATTTTCGCTGTTCTGATGCTCGAAACGAATAACTAGAACGGCCTAGGGGAATAGTACGCATACCGTTGTAATCGGGCGAGTTTCTACTTTCAGATGCAACAGAAATTTTGCGGATTGGTCAATCCGTTCGCAAGATATGACAGTTTGGAAGTAAGAAACGCTTGAGAAACTCAAAATTTTCGCAGTTCTGATGCTCGAAACGAAAAACTAGGGCGGCCTAGGGGAAAACTACACATATCGTTGTAATCGGGCGAGTTTCTACTCTCAGATGCAACAGAAATTTTGCGGATTGGTCAATCCGTTCGCGAGATATGACAGTTTGGAGGTAAGAAACGCTTGAGAAACTCAAAATTTTCGCTGTTCTGATGCTCGAAACGAATAACTAGAACGGCCTAGGGGAAAAGTACGCATACCGTTGTAATCGGGCGAGTTTCTACTCTCAGATGCAACATAAATTTTGCGGATTGGTCAATCCGTTCGCGAGATATGACAGTTTGGAGGTAAGAAACGCTTGAGAAACTCAAAATTTTCGCAGTTCTGATGCTCGAAACGAAAAACTAGGACGGCCTAGGGGAGAACTACACAAACCGTTGTAATCGGGCGATTTTCTACTTTCAGATGCAACAGAAAATTTGCGGATTGGTCAATCCGTTCGCGAGATATGGCAGTTTGGAGGTAAGAAACGCTTGAGAAACTCAAAATTTTCGTTGTACTGATGCTCGGAACGAATATCTAGAACGGCCTAGGGGAAAAGTACACAAAGCCCGGTAATTTGGCGAGTTTCTACCGTCCTATGCAACAGAAATTTTGCGGATTGGTCAATCCGTTCGCGAGATATGGCAGTTTGGATGTAAGTAACGCTTGAGAAACTCAAAAATTTTCGCAGTTCTGATGCTCGAAACGAATAACTAGGACGGCCTAGGGGAAAACTACACATACCGTTGTAATCGGGCGAGTTTCTACTTTGAGATGCAACAGAAATCTTGCGAATTGGTCAATCCGTTCGCGAGATATGGCAGTTTGGAGGTAAGAAACGCTTGAGAAACTCAAAATTTTCGCAGTACTGATGCTCGGAACGAATATCTAGAACGGCCTAGGGGAAAAGTACACATATCCCGGTAATTTGGCGAGTTTCTACCTTCAGATGCAACGGAAATTTTGCGGATTGGTCAATCCGTTCGCGAGATATGGCAGTTTGGAGGTAAGAAACGCTTGAGAAACTCAAAATTTTCGCAGTTCTGATGCTCGAAACGAAAAACTAGAACGGTCTAGGGGAGAACTACACAAACCGTTGTAATCGGGCGAGTTTCTACTTTGAGATGCAACAGAAATTTTGCGGATTGGTCAATCCGTTCGCGAGATATGGCAGTTTGGAGGTAAGAAACGCTTGAGAAACTCAAAATTTTCGCAGTTCTGATGCTCGAAACGAAAAACTAGAACGGTCTAGGGGAGAACTACACAAACCGTTGTAATCGGGCGAGTTTCTACTCTCAGATGCAACAGAAATTTTGCGGATTGGTCAATCCGTTCGCGAGATATGACAGTTTGGAGGTAAGAAACGCTTGAGAAACTCAAAATTTTCGCTGTTCTGATGCTCGAAACGAATAACTAGAACGGCCTAGGGGAAAAGTACGCATACCGTTGTAATCGGGCGAGTTTCTACTTTCAGATGCAACAGAAATTTTGCGGATTGGTCAATCCGTTCGCATGATATGACATTTTGGATGTAAGAAACGCTTGAGAAACTCAAAATTTTCGCAGTTCTGATGCTCGAAACGAAAAACTAGGACGGCCTAGGGGAAAACTACACATACCGTTGTAATCGGGCGAGTTTCTACTTTGAGATGCAACAGAAATCTTGCGAATTGGTCAATCCGTTCGCGAGATATGGCAGTTTGGAGGTAAGAAACGCTTGAGAAACTCAAAATTTTCGCAGTACTGATGCTCGGAACGAATATCTAGAACGGCCTAGGGGAAAAGTACACATATCCCGGTAATTTGGCGAGTTTCTACCTTCAGATGCAACAGAAATTTTGCGGATTGGTCAATCCGTTCGCGAGATATGGCAGTTTGGAGGTAAGTAACGCTTGAGAAACTCAAAAATTTTCGCAGTTCTGATGCTCGAAACGAATAACTAGGACGGCCTAGGGGAAAACTACACATACCGTTGTAATCGGGCGAGTTTCTACTTTGAGATGCAACAGAAATTTTGCGGATTGGTCAATCCGTTCGCGAGATATGGCAGTTTGGAGGTAAGAAACGCTTGAGAAACTCAAAATTTTCGCAGTTCTGATGCTCGAAACGAAAAACTAGGACGGCCTAGGGGAAAACTACACATACCGTTGTAATCGGGCGAGTTTCTACTTTGAGATGCAACAGAAATTTTGCGGATTGGTCAATCCGTTCGCGAGATATGGCAGTTTGGGGGTAAGAAACGCTTGAGAAACTCAAAATTTTCGCAGTTCTGATGCTCGAAACGAAAAACTAGAACGGCCTAGGGGAAAACTACGCAAACCGTTGTAATCGGGCGAGTTTCTACTCTCAGATGCAACAGAAATTTTGCGGATTGATCAATCCGTTCGCGAGATATGACAGTTTGGAGGTAAGAAACGCTTGAGAAACTCAAAATTTTCGCTGTTCTGATGCTCGAAACGAATAACTAGAACGGCCTAGGGGAATAGTACGCATACCGTTGTAATCGGGCGAGTTTCTACTTTCAGATGCAACAGAAATTTTGCGGATTGGTCAATCCGTTCGCAAGATATGACAGTTTGGAAGTAAGAAACGCTTGAGAAACTCAAAATTTTCGCAGTTCTGATGCTCGAAACGAAAAACTAGGGCGGCCTAGGGGAAAACTACACATATCGTTGTAATCGGGCGAGTTTCTACTCTCAGATGCAACAGAAATTTTGCGGATTGGTCAATCCGTTCGCGAGATATGACAGTTTGGAGGTAAGAAACGCTTGAGAAACTCAAAATTTTCGCTGTTCTGATGCTCGAAACGAATAACTAGAACGGCCTAGGGGAAAAGTACGCATACCGTTGTAATCGGGCGAGTTTCTACTCTCAGATGCAACATAAATTTTGCGGATTGGTCAATCCGTTCGCGAGATATGACAGTTTGGAGGTAAGAAACGCTTGAGAAACTCAAAATTTTCGCAGTTCTGATGCTCGAAACGAAAAACTAGGACGGCCTAGGGGAAAACTACACATACCGTTGTAATCGGGCGAGTTTCTACTTTGAGATGCAACAGAAATTTTGCGGATTGGTCAATCCGTTCGCGAGATATGGCAGTTTGGAGGTAAGAAACGCTTGAGAAACTCAAAATTTTCGCAGTTCTGATGCTCGAAACGAAAAACTAGAACGGCCTAGGGGAAAACTACGCAAACCGTTGTAATCGGGCGAGTTTCTACTCTCAGATGCAACAGAAATTTTGCGGATTGATCAATCCGTTCGCGAGATATGACAGTTTGGAGGTAAGAAACGCTTGAGAAACTCAAAATTTTCGCTGTTCTGATGCTCGAAACGAATAACTAGAACGGCCTAGGGGAAAAGTACGCATACCGTTGTAATCGGGCGAGTTTCTACTTTCAGATGCAACAGAAATTTTGCGGATTGGTCAATCCGTTCGCAAGATATGACAGTTTGGAAGTAAGAAACGCTTGAGAAACTCAAAATTTTCGCAGTTCTGATGCTCGGAACGAATATCTAGAACGGCCTAGGGGAAAAGTACACATAGCCCGGTAATTTGGCGAGTTTCTACCGTCCTATGCAACAGAAATTTTGCGGATTGGTCAATCCGTTCGCGAGATATGGCAGTTTGGATGTAAGAAACGCTTGAGAAACTCAAAATTTTCGCAGTTCTGATGCTCGAAACGAAAAACTAGAACGGCCTAGGGGAAAACTACACATGCCGTTGCAATCGGGCGAGTATCTACTTTCAGATGCAACAGAAATTTTGCGGATTGTTCAATCCGTTCGCGAGATATGGCACTTTGGATGTAAGAAAAGCTTGAGAAACTCAAAATTTTCGCAGTACTGATGCTCGGAACGAATAACTAGAACGGCCTAGGGGAAAAGTGCACATAGCGCGGAAATTTGGCTAGTTTCCAGCTTCAGATGCAACAGAAATTTTGCGGATTGGTCAATCCGTTCGCGAGATATGACAGTTTGGAGGTAAGAACGCTTGAGAAACTCAAAATTTTCGCAGTACTGATGCTCGGAACGAATATCTAGAACGGCCTAGGGGAAAACTACACAAACCGTTGTAATCGGGCGAGTTTCTAGTTTCAGATGCAACAGAAATTTTGCGGATTGGTCAATCCGTTCGCGAGATATGACAGTTTGGAGGTAAGAACGCTTGAGAAACTCAAAATTTTCGCAGTACTGATGCTCGGAACGAATATCTAGAACGGCCTAGGGGAAAAGAACACATAGCCCGGTAATTTGGCGAGTTTCTACCTTCAGATGCAACAGAAATTTTGCGGATTGGTCAATACGTTCGCGAGATATGGCAGTTTGGAGGTAAGAAACGCTTGAGAAACTCAAAATTTTCACAGTTCTGATGCTCGAAACGAAAAACTAGACCGGCCTAGAGGAAAACTACACATAACGTTGTAATCGGGAGAGTTTCTACTTTCAGATGCAACAGAAATTCTGCGGATTGGTCAAACCGTTCGCGAGATATGGGCAGTTTGGAGGTAAGAAACGCTTGAGAAACTCAAAATTTTCGCAGTTCTGGTGCTCGAAACGAATAACTAGAACGCCCTAGGGTAAAACTACACATACCGTTGTAATCGGGCGATTTTCTACTTTCAGATGCAACAGAAAATTTGCGGATTGGTCAATCCGTTCGCGAGATATGGCAGTTTGGAGGTAAGAAACGCTTGAGAAACTCAAAATTTTCGTTGTACTGATGCTCGGAACGAATATCTAGAACGGCCTAGGGGAAAAGTACACATAGCCCGGTAATTTGGCGAGTTTCTACCGTCCTATGCAACAGAAATTTTGCGGATTGGTCAATCCGTTCGCGAGATATGGCAGTTTGGATGTAGGAAGCGCATGAGAAACTCAAAATTTTCGCAGTTCTGATGCTCGAAACGAAAAACTAGAACGGCCTAGGGGAAAGCTAGACAAACCGTTGTAATCGGGCGAGTGTCTCCTTTCAGATGCAACAGAAATTTTGCGGATTGGTCAATCCGTTCGCGAGATATGGCACTTTAGAGGTAAGAAACGCTTGAGAAACTCAAAATTTTCGCAGTTCTGAAGCTCGGAACGAATAACTAGAACGGCCTAGGGGAAAACTACACATACCGTTGTAATCGGGCTAGTATCTACTTTCAGATGCAACAGAAATTTTGCGGATTGGTCAATCCGTTCGCGAGATATGGCAGTTTGGAGGTAAGAAACGCTTGAGAAACTCAAAATTTTCGCAGTTCTGGTGCTCGAAACGAATAACTAGAACGGCCTAGGGGAAAACTACACATACCGTTGTAATCGGGCGAGTATCTACTTTCAGATGCAACAGAAATTTTGCAGATTCGTCAATCCGTTCGCGAGATATGACAGTTTGGAGGTAAGAAACGCTTGAGAAACTCAAAATTTTTGCAGTTCTGATGCTCGAAACGAATAACTAGAACGGCCTGGGGGAAAAGTACGCATACCGTTGTAATCGGGCGTGTTTCTACTTTCAGATGCAACAGAAATTTTGCGGATTGGTCAATCCGTTCGCGAGATATGACAGTTTGGATGTAAGAAACGCTTGAGAAACTCAAAATTTTCGCAGTACTGATGCTCGGAACGAATAACTAGAACGGCCTGGGGGAAAAGTACGCATACCGTTGTAATCGGGCGAGTTTCTACTTTCAGATGCAACAGAAATTTTGCGGATTGGTCAATCCGTTCGCGAGATATGACAGTTTCGATGTAAGAAACGCTTGAGAAATTCAAAATTTTCGCAGTACTGATGCTCGGAACGAATATCTAGAACGGCCTAGGGGAAAAGTACACATAGCCCGGTAATTTGGCGAGTTTCCACCTTCAGATGCAACAGAAATTTTGCGGATTGGTCAATCCGTTCGCGAGATATGGCAGTTTGGAGGTAAGAAACGCTTGAGAAACTCAAAATTTTCGCAGTACTGGTGCTCGGAACGAATAACTAGAACGGGCTAGGGGAAAAGTACACATACCGTTGTAATCAGGCGAGCTTCTACTTTCAGATGCAACAGAAATTTTGCAGATTCGTCAATCCGTTCGCGAGATATGACAGTTTGGAGGTAAGAAACGCTTGAGAAACTCAAAATTTTTGCAGTTCTGTTACTCGAAACGAATAACTAGAACGGCCTAGGGGAAGACTACACATACCGTTGTAATCCGGCGAGTTTCTACTTTTAGATGCAACAGAAATTTTGCGGATTGGTCAATCCGTTCGCGAGATATGGCACTTTGGAGGTAAGAAACGCTTGAGAAACTCAACATTTTCGCAGTTCTGATGCTCGAAACGAAAAACTAGAACGGCCTAGGGGAAAACTACACAAACCGTTGTAATCGGGCGAGTTGCTACTTTTAGATGCAACAGAAATTTTGCGGATTGGTCAATCCGTTCGCGAGATATGGCACTTTGGAGGTAAGAAACGCTTGAGAAACTCAAAATTTTCGCAGTTCTGAAGCTCGGAACGAATAACTAGAACGGCCTAGGGGAAAACTACACATACCGTTGTAATCGGGCGAGTATCTACTTTCAGATGCAACAGAAATTTTGCAGATTCGTCAATCCGTTCGCGAGATATGACCGTTTGGAGGTGAGAAACGCTTGAGAAACACAAAATTTTTGCAGTTCTGATGCTCGAAACGAATAACTAGAACGGCCTGGGGGAAAAGTACGCATACCGTTGTAATCGGGCGAGTTTCTACTTTCAGATGCAACAGAAATTTTGCGGATTGGTCAATCCGTTCGCGAGATATGACAGTTTGGATGTAAGAAACGCTTGAGAAACTCAAAATTTTCGCAGTACTGATGCTCGGAACGAAAAACTAGAACGGCCTAGGGGAAAGCTAGACAAACCGGTGTAATCAGGCGAGCTTCTACTTTCAGATGCAATAGAAATTTTGCAGATTCGTCAATCCGTTCGCGAGATATGACAGTTTGGAGGTAAGAAACGCTTGAGAAACTCAAAATTTTTGCAGTTCTGATGCTCGAAACGAATAACTAGAACGGCCTGGGGGAAAAGTACGCATACCGTTGTAATCGGGCGAGTTTCTACTTTCAGATGCAACAGAAATTTTGCGGATTGGTCAATCCGTTCGCGAGATATGACAGTTTGGATGTAAGAAACGCTTGAGAAACTCAAAATTTTCGCAGTACTGATGCTCGGAACGAATAACTAGAACGGCCTGGGGGAAAAGTACGCATACCGTTGTAATCGGGCGAGTTTCTACTTTCAGATGCAACAGAAATTTTGCGGATTGGTCAATCCGTTCGCGAGATATGACAGTTTGGATGTAAGAAACGCTTGAGAAACTCAAAATTTTCGCAGTACTGATGCTCGGAACGAATATCTAGAACGGCCTAGGGGAAAAGTACACATAGCCCGGTAATTTGGCGAGTTTCCACCTTCAGATGCAACAGAAATTTTGCGGATTGGTCAATCCGTTCGCGAGATATGGCAGTTTGGAGGTAAGAAACGCTTGAGAAACTCAAAATTTTCGCAGTACTGGTGCTCGGAACGAATAACTAGAACGGCCTAGGGGAAAACTACACATACCGTTGTAATCAGGCGAGCTTCTACTTTCAGATGCAATAGAAATTTTGCAGATTCGTCAATCCGTTCGCGAGATATGGCACTTTGGAGGTAAGAAACGCTTGAGAAACTCAAAATTTTCGCAGTTCTGAAGCTCGGAACGAATAACTAGAACGGCCTAGGGGAAAACTACACATACCGTTGTAATTGGGCGAGTATCTACTTTCAGATGCAACGGAAATTTTGCGGATTGGTCAATCCGTTCGCGAGACATGGCAGTTTGGAGGTAAGAAACGCTTGAGAAACTCAAAATTTTCGCAGTTCTGGTGCTCGGAACGAATAACTAGAACGGCCTAGGGGAAAAGTACACATACCGTTGTAATCAGGCGAGCTTCTACTTTCCGATGCAATAGAAATTTTGCAGATTCGTCAATCCGTTCGCGAGATATGACAGTTTGGAGGTAAGAAACGCTTGAGAAACTCAAAATTTTTGCAGTTCTGATGCTCGAAACGAATAACTAGAACGGCCTGGGGGAAAAGTACGCATACCGTTGTAATCGGGCGAGTTTCTACTTTCAGATGCAACAGAAATTTTGCGGATTGGTCAATCCGTTCGCGAGATATGACAGTTTGGATGTAAGAAACGCTTGAGAAACTCAAAATTTTCGCAGTACTGATGCTCGGAACGAATAACTAGAACGGCCTGGGGGAAAAGTACGCATACCGTTGTAATCGGGCGAGTTTCTACTTTCAGATGCAACAGAAATTTTGCGGATTGGTCAATCCGTTCGCGAGATATGACAGTTTGGAGGTAAGAAACGCTTGAGAAAATCAAAATTTTCACAGTTCTGATGCTCGAAACGAATAACTAGAACGGCCTGGGGGAAAAGTACGCATACCGTTGTAATCGGGCGAGTTTCTACTTTCAGATGCAACAGAAATTTTGCGGATTGGTCAATCCGTTCGCGAGATATGACAGTTTGGATGTAAGAAACGCTTGAGAAACTCAAAATTTTCGCAGTACTGATGCTCGGAAGGAATATCTAGAACGGCCTAGGGGAGAAGTACACATAGCCCTGTAATTTGGCGTCCTCTACCTTCAGATGCAACAGAAATTTTGCGGATTGGTCAATCCGTTCGCGAGACATGGCAGTTTGGATGTAGGAAACGCATGAGAAACTCAAAATTTTCGCAGTTCTGATGCTCGAAACGAAAAACTAGAACGGCCTAGGGGAAAGCTAGACAAACCGTTGTAATCGGGCGAGTGTCTCCTTTCAGATGCAACAGAAATTTTGCGGATTGGTCAATCCGTTCGCGAGATATGGCACTTTAGAGGTAAGAAACGCTTGAGAAACTCAAAATTTTCGCAGTTCTGAAGCTCGGAACGAATAACTAGAACGGCCTAGGGGAAAACTACACATACCGTTGTAATCGGGCGAGTATCTACTTTCAGATGCAACAGAAATTTTGCGGATTGGTCAATCCGTTCGCGAGATATGGCAGTTTGGAGATAAGAAACGCTTGAGAAACTCAAAATTTTCGCAGTTCTGGTGCTCGAAACGAATAACTAGAACGGCCTAGGGGAAAACTACACATACCGTTGTAATCGGGCGAGTATCTACTTTCAGATGCAACAGAAATTTTGCAGATTCGTCAATCCGTTCGCGAGATATGACAGTTTGGAGGTAAGAAACGCTTGAGAAACTCAAAATTTTTGCAGTTCTGATGCTCGAAACGAATAACTAGAACGGCCTGGGGGAAAAGTACGCATACCGTTGTAATCGGGCGTGTTTCTACTTTCAGATGCAACAGAAATTTTGCGGATTGGTCAATCCGTTCGCGAGATATGACAGTTTGGATGTAAGAAACGCTTGAGAAACTCAAAATTTTCGCAGTACTGATGCTCGGAACGAATAACTAGAACGGCCTGGGGGAAAAGTACGCATACCGTTGTAATCGGGCGAGTTTCTACTTTCAGATGCAACAGAAATTTTGCGGATTGGTCAATCCGTTCGCGAGATATGACAGTTTCGATGTAAGAAACGCTTGAGAAATTCAAAATTTTCGCAGTACTGATGCTCGGAACGAATATCTAGAACGGCCTAGGGGAAAAGTACACATAGCCCGGTAATTTGGCGAGTTTCCACCTTCAGATGCAACAGAAATTTTGCGGATTGGTCAATCCGTTCGCGAGATATGGCAGTTTGGAGGTAAGAAACGCTTGAGAAACTCAAAATTTTCGCAGTACTGGTGCTCGGAACGAATAACTAGAACGGCCTAGGGGAAAAGTACACATACCGTTGTAATCAGGCGAGCTCCTACTTTCAGATGCAACAGAAATTTTGCAGATTCGTCAATCCGTTCGCGAGATATGACAGTTTGGAGGTAAGAAACGCTTGAGAAACTCAAAATTTTTGCAGTTCTGTTGCTCGAAACGAATAACTAGAACGGCCTAGGGGAAGACTACACATACCGTTGTAATCGGGCGAGTTTTTACTTTGAGATGCAACAGAAATTTTGCGGATTGGTCAATCCGTTCGCGAGATATGGCAGTTTGGATGTAAGAAACGCTTGAGAAACTCAACATTTTCGCAGTTCTGATGCTCGAAACGAAAAACTAGAACGGCCTAGGGGAAAACTACACAAACCGTTGTAATCGGGCGAGTTTCTACTTTTAGATGCAACAGAAATTTTGCGGATTGGTCAATCCGTTCGCGAGATATGGCACTTTGGAGGTAAGAAACGCTTGAGAAACTCAAAATTTTCGCAGTTCTGAAGCTCGGAACGAATAACTAGAACGGCCTAGGGGAAAACGACACATACCGTTGTAATCGGGCGAGTTTCTACTTTCAGATGCAACAGAAATTTTGCAGATTGGTTAATCAGTTCGCGAGATATGGCACTTTGGAGGTAAGAAACGCTTGAGAAACTCAAAATTTTCGCAGTTCTGAAGCTCGGAACGAATAAATAGAACGGCCTAGGGGAAAACTACACATAACGTTGTAATCGGGCGAGTTTCTACTTTAAGATGCAACAGAAATTTTGCGGATTGGTCAAGCCGTTCGCGAGACATGACAGTTTGGAGGTAAGAAACGCTTGAGAAAATCAAAATTTTCGCAGTTCTGATGCTGGAAACGAATAACTAGAACGGCCTGGGGGAAAAGTACGCATACCGTTGTAATCGGGCGAGTTTCTACTTTCAGATGCAACAGAAATTTTGCGGATTGGTCAATCCGTTCGCGAGATATGACAGTTTGGATGTAAGAAACGCTTGAGAAACTCAAAATTTTCGCAGTACTGATGCTCGGAAGGAATATCTAGAACGGCCTAGGGGAGAAGTACACATAGCCCTGTAATTTGGCGTCCTCTACCTTCAGATGCAACAGAAATTTTGCGGATTGGTCAATCCTTTCGCGAGATACGGCAGTTTGGAGGTAAGTAACGCTTGAGAAACTCAAAAATTTTCGCAGTTCTGATGCTCGAAACGAATAACTAGGACGGCCTAGGGGAAAACTACACATACCGTTGTAATCGGGCGAGTTTCTACTTTGAGATGCAACAGAAATTTTTCGGATTGGTCAATCCGTTCGCGAGATATGGCAGTTTGGAGGTAGGAAACGCTTGAGAAACTCAAAATTTTCGCAGTTCTGATGCTCGAAACGAAAAACTACAACGGCCTAGGGAAAAACTACACAAACCGTTGTAATCGGGCGAGTTTCTACTTTCAGATGCAACAGAAATTTTGCGGATTGGTCAATCCGTTCGCGAGATATGGCACATTGGAGGTAAGAAACGCTTGAGAAACTCAAAATTTTCGCAGTTCTGGTGCTCGAAACGAATAACTAGAACCCCCTAGGGTAAAACTACACATACCGTTGTAATCGGGCGAGTTTCTACTTTCATATGCAACAGAAAATTTGCGGATTGGTCAATCCGTTCGCGAGATATGGCAGTTTGGAGGTAAGAAACGCTTGAGAAACTCAAAATTTTCGCAGTTCTGGTGCTCGAAACGAATAACTAGCACGCCCTAGGGTAAAACTACACATACCGTTGTAATCGGGCGAGTTTCTACTTTCAGATGCAACAGAAATTTTGCGGATTGGTCAATCCGTTCGGGAGATATGGCACTTTGGATGTAAGAAACGCTTGAGGAACTCAAAATTTTCGCAGTTCTGAAGCTCGGAACGAATAATTAGAACGGCCTAGGGGAAAACTACACATACCGTTGTAATCGGGCGAGTTTCTACTTTCAGATGCAACAGAAATTTTGCGGATTGGTCAATCCGTTCGCGAGATATGACAGTTTGGAGGAAAGAAAAGCTTGAGAAACTCAAAATTTTCGCAGTACTGATGCTCGGAACGACTAACTAGAACGGCCTAGGGGAAAAGTGCACATAGCGCGGAAATTTGGCGAGTTTCTACCTTCAGATGCAACAGAAATTTTGCGGATTGGTCAATCCGTTCGCGAGATATGACAGTTTGCAGGTAAGAACGCTTGAGAAACTCAAAATTTTCGCAGTACTGATGCTCGGAACGAATAACTAGAACGGCCTAGGGGAAAAGTACACATAGCGCGGTAATTTGGCGAGTTTCTACCTTTAGATGCAACAGAAATTATGCGGATTGGTCAATCCGTTCGAGAGATATGGCAGTTTGGAGGTAAGAAACGCTTGAGAAACTCAAAATTTTCGCAGTTCTGGTGCTCGAAACGAATAACTAGCACGCCCTAGGGTAAAACTACACATACCGTTGTAATCGGGCGAGTTTCTACTTTCAGATGCAACAGAAATTTTGCGGATTGGTCAATCCGTTCGCGAGATATGGCAGTTTGAATGTAAGAAACGCTTGAGAAACTCAAAATTTTCGCAGTTCTGTTGCTCGAAACGAATAACTAGCACGCCCTAGGGTAAAACTACACATACCGTTGTAATCGGGCGAGTTTCTACTTTCAGATGCAACAGAAATTTTGCGGATTGGTCAATCCGTTTGCGAGATATGGCAGTTTGAATGTAAGAAACGCTTGATAAACTCAAAATTTTCGCAGTTCTGATGCTCGAAACGAATAACTAGATAGGCTTTGGGGAGAAGTACACATACCGTTGTAATCGGGCGAGTTTCTACTTTCAGATGCAACAGAAATTTTGCGAATTGGTCAATCCGTTCGGGAGATATGGCAGTTTGGAGGTAAGAAACGCATGAGAAACTCAAAATTTTCGCAGTTCTGATGCTCGGAACGAATAACTAGAACGTCCTAGGGGAAAAGTACACATAGCGCGGAAATTTGGCGAGTTTCTACCTTCAGATGCAACAGAAACTTAGCGGATTGGTCAATCCGTTCGCGAGATATGACAGTTTGGAGGTAAGAAACGCTTGAGAAACTCAAAATTTTCGCAGTTCTGATGCTCGGAACGAATAACTAGAACGGCCTAGGGGAAAACAACACATACTGTTGTAATCGGGTGAGTATCAACTTTCAGATGCAACAGAAATTTCGCGGATTGGTCAATCCGTTCGCGAGATATGACAGTTTGGAGGTAAGAACGCTTGAGAAACTCAAAATTTTTGCAGTTCTGATGCTCGGAACGAATAACTAGAACGGCCTAGGGGAAAACTACACATACCGTTGTAATCGGGCGAGTATCTACTTTCAGATGCAACAGAAATTTTGCGGATTGGTCAATCCGTTCGAGAGATATGGCAGTTTGGAGGTAAGAAACGCTTGAGAAACTGCAAATTTTCGCAGTTCTGAAGCTCGGAACGAATAAATAGAACGGCCTAGTGGAAAACTACACATACCGTTGTAATCGGGCGAGTTTCTACTTTCAGATGCAACAGAAATTTTGCGGATTGGTCAATCCGTTCGCGAGATATGGCAGTTTGGAGGTAAGAAACGCTTGAGAAACTCAAAATTTTCGCAGTTCTGATGCTCGAAACGAAAAACTAGAACGGGCTAGGGGAAAAGTACACATACCGTTGTAGTCGGGCAAGTTTCAACTTTCAGATGCAATAGAAATTTTGCGGATTGGTCAATTCGTTCGCGAGATATGGCAGTTTGAATGTAAGAAACGCTTGATAAACTCCAAATATTTCCAGTTCTGATGCTGGAACCGAATAACTAGACAGGCTTTGGGGAGAAGTACACATACCGTTGTAATCGGGCGAGTTTCTATATTCAGATGCAACAGAAATTTTGCGGATTGTTCAATTCGTTCGCGAGATATGGCAGTTTGGAGGTAAGAAATGCATGAGAAACTCAAAATTTTCGCAGTTCTGATGCTCGGAACGAATAACTAGAACGGCCATGGGAAAGGTACACATACCGTTGTAATCGAGCGAATTTCTACTTTCAGATGCAATAGAAATTTTGCGGATTGGTCTATCCGTTCGCGAGATATGGCAGTTTGGAGGTAAGAAACGCTTGAGAAACTCAAAATTTTCGCAGTTCTGATGCTCGGAACGAATAACTAGAACCGCCTAGGGGAAAAGTACACATACCGTTGTATCGGGCGAGTTTCTACTTTCAGATGCAACAGAAATTTTGCGGATTGGTCAATCCGTTCGCGAGATATGGCAGTTTGGAAGTAAGAAGCGCTTGAAAAACTCAAAATTTTCGCAGATCTGATGCTCGAAACGAATAACTAGAACCGCCTAGGGGAAAAGTACACATACCGTTGTATCGGGCGAGTTTCTACTTTCAGATGCAACCGAAATTTTGCGGATTGGTCAATCCGTTCGCGAGAGATGGCAGTTTGGAGGTAAGAAACGGTTGAGGAACTCAAAATTTTCGCAGTTCTGATGCTCGAAACGAACAACTAGAACGGCCTAGGGGAAAAGTACACATACCGTTGTAATCGGACGAGTTTCTATATTCAGATGCAACAGAAATTTTGCGGATTGGTCAATTCGTTCGCGAGATATGGCAGTCTGGAGGTAAGAAACGCTTGAGAAACTCAAAATTTTCACAGTTCTGATGCTCAAAACAATTAACTAGAACGGGCTAGGGGAAAAGTACACATACTGTTGTAATCGAGCAATTTTCTACTTTCAGATGCAACAGAAATTTTGCGGATTGATCAAACCGTTCGCGAGATATGGACGTTTGGAGGTAAGAAACGCTTGAGAAACTCAAAATTTTCGGTGTTCTGCTGCTCGAAACGAATAACTAGAACGGCCTAGGGGAAAAGTACACATACCGTTGTAATCGGGCGAGCTTCTACTTTCAGATGCAACAGAAATTTTGCGGATTGGTCAATTCGTTCGCGAGATATGGCAGTTTGGAGGTAAGAAACGCTTGAGAAACTCAAAATTTTCGCAGTTCTGATGCTCGGAACGAATAACTAGAACCGCCTAGGGGAAAAGTACACATACCGTTGTATCGGGCGAGTATCTACTTTCAGATGCAACAGAAATTTTGCGGATTGGTCAATCCGTTCGCGAGATATGGCAGTTTGGAAGTAAGAAGCGCTTGAAAAACTCAAAATTTTCGCAGATCTGATGCTCGAAACGAATAACTAGAACCGCCTAGGGGAAAAGTACACACATCGTTGTAATCGGGCGTGTTTCTACTTTCAGATGCAACAGAACTTTTGCGGATTGGTCAATCCGTTCGCGAGGTATGGCAGTTTGGAGGGAAGAAACGCTTGAGAAACTCAAAATTTTCGCAGTTCTGATGCTCGAAACGAATAACTAGAAAGGCTTGGGGCAAAAGTACACATACCGTTGTAATTGGGCGAGATTCTACTTTCAGAAGCAACAGAAATTTTGCGGATTGGTCAATCCGTTCGCGAGATATGGCAGTTTGGAGGTAAGGAGCGCTTGAGAAACTCAAAATTTTCGCAGTTCTGATGCTCGGAACGAATAACTAGAACGGCCAAGGGAAAAACATACTGTTGTAATCTGGCGAGTTTCTACTTTCAGATGCAACAGAAATTTTGCTGATTGGTCAAACCGTTCGCGAGATATGGCAGTTTGGAGGTAAGAAGCGCTTGAGAAACTCCAAATTTTCGCAGTTCTGCTGCTCGAAACGAATAACTAGAACCGCCTATGGGAAAAGTACACATACCGTTGTATCGGGCGAGTTTCTACTTTCAGATGCAACAGAAATTTTGCGGATTGGTCAATCCGTTCGGGAGATATGGCAGTCTTGAGGTAAGAAACGCTTGAGAAACTCAAAATTTTCGCAGTTCTGATGCTCGGAACGAATAACTAGAACGGCCTAGGGGAAAAGTACACGTACCGTTGTAATTGGGCGAGTTTCTACATTCAGATGCGACAGAAATTTTGCGGATTGGTCAATCCGTTCGCGAGATATGGCAGTTTGAAGGTAAGAAGCGCTTGAGAAACTCAAAATTTTCGCAGTTCTGGTGCTCGAAACGAATAACTAGATAGGCTTTGGGGAGAAGTACACATACCGTTGTAATCGGGCGAGTTTCTACTTTCAGATGCAACAGAAATTTTGCGGATTGGTCAATCCGTTCGGGAGATATGGCAGTCTTGAGGTAAGAAACGCTTGAGAAACTCAAAATTTTCGCAGTTCTGATGCTCAAAACGAATAACTAGAACGGCCTAGGGGAAAGTACACATACCGTTGTAATCGGGCGAGTTTCTACTTTCAGTTGCAACAGAAATTTTGCGGATTGGTCAATTCGTTCGCGAGATATGGCAGTTTGGAGGTAAGAAACGCATGAGAAACTCAAAATTTTCGCAGTTCTGATGCTCGGAACGAATAACTAGAACGGCCAAGGGGAATGGTACACATATCGTTGTAATCGGGCGAGTCTCTACTTTCAGATGCAACTGAAATTTTGCGGATTGGTCAATCCGTTCGCGAGATATGGCAGTATGGAGTTAAGAAACGCTTGAGAAACTCAAAATTTCCGCAGTTCTGAAGCTCGAAACGAATAACTAGAACGGTCTAGGGGAAAAGTATACAAACCGTTGTAATCGGGCGAGTTTCTACTTTTAGGTGCAACAGAAATTTTGCGGATTGGTCATTCCGTTCGCGAGATATGGCAGTTTGGAGGTAAGAAACGCTTGAGAAACTCAAAATTTTCGCAGTTCTGATGCTCAAAACGAATAACTAGAACGGCCTAGGGGAAAGTACACATACCGTTGTAATCGGACGAGTTTCTACATTCAGATGCAACAGAAATTTTGCGGATTGGTCAATCCGTTCGCGAGATATGGCAGTATGGAGTTAAGAAACGCTTGAGAAACTCAAAATTTTCGCAGTTCTGATGCTCGGAACGAATAACTAGAACGGCCAAGGGGAAAGGTACACATACCGTTGTAATCGGGCGAGTTTCTACTTTCAGATGCAACAGAAATTTTGCGGATTGGTCAATCCGTTCGCGAGATATGGCAGTTCGAAGGTAAGAAACGCTTGAGAAACTCAAAATTTCCGCAGTTCTGAAGCTCGAAACGAATAACTAGAACGGTCTAGGGGAAAAGTATACAAACCGTTGTAATCGGGCGAGTTTCTACTTTTAGGTGCAACAGAAATTTTGCGGATTGGTCATTCCGTTCGCGAGATATGGCAGTTTGGAGGTAAGAAACGCTTGAGAAACTCAAAATTTTCGCAGTTCTGATGCTCAAAACGAATAACTAGAACGGCCTAGGTGAAAGTACACATACCGTTTTAATCGGGCGAGTTTCTACTTTCAGTTGCAACAGAAATTTTGCGGATTGGTCAATTCGTTCGCGAGATATGGCAGTTTGGAGGTAAGAAACGCATGAGAAACTCAAAATTTTCGCAGTTCTGATGCTCGGAAAGAATAACTAGAACGGCCAAGGGGAAAGGTACACATATCGTTGTAATCGGGCGAGTTTCTACTTTCAGATGCAATAGAAATTTTGCGGATTGGTCAATCCGTTCGCGAGATATGGCAGTTTGGAGGTAAGAAGCGCTTGAGAAACTCAAAATTTTCGCAGTTCTGATGCTCAAAACGAATAACTAGAACGGCCTAGGGGAAAGGTACACATACCGTTGTAATCGGGCGAGTTTCTACTTTCAGATGCAACAGAAATTTTGCGGATTGGTCAATTCGTTCGCAAGATATGGCAGTTTGAATGTAAGAAACGCTTGATAAACTCAAAATTTTCGCAGTTCTGATGCTCGAAACGAATAACTAGATAGGCTTTGGGGAGAAGTACACATACCGTTGTAATCGGGCGAGTTTCTACTTTCAGATGCAACAGAAATTTTGCGGATTGGTCAATCCGTTCGGGAGATATGGCAGTCTTGAGGTAAGAAACGCTTGAGAAACTCAAAATTTTCGCAGTTCTGATGCTCAAAACGAATAACTAGAACGGCCTAGGGGAAAGTACACATACCGTTGTAATCGGGCGAGTTTCTACTTTCAGTTGCAACAGAAATTTTGCGGATTGGTCAATTCGTTCGCGAGATATGGCAGTTTGGAGGTAAGAAGCGCTTGAGAAACTCAAAATTTTCGCAGTTCTGATGCTCGGAACGAATAACTAGAACGGCCAAGGGGAAAGGTACACATACCGTTGTAATCGGGCGAGTTTCTACTTTCAGATGCAACAGAAATTTTGCGGATTGGTCAATCCGTTCGCGAGATATGGCAGTTTGAATGTAAGAAACGCTTGATAAACTCAAAATTTTCGCAGTTCTGATGCTCGAAACGAATAACTAGATAGGCTTTGGGGAGAAGTACACATACCGTTGTAATCGGGCGAGTTTCTACTTTCAGATGCAACAGAAATTTTGCGGATTGGTCAATCCGTTCGGGAGATATGGCAGGCTTGAGGTAAGAAACGCTTGAGAAACTCAAAATTTTCGCAGTTCTGATGCTCAAAACGAAGAACTAGAACGGCCTAGGGGAAAGTACACATACCGTTGTAATGGGGCGAGTTTCTACTTTCAGTTGCAACAGAAATTTTGCGGATTGGTCAATTCGTTCGCGAGATATGGCAGTTTGGAGGTAAGAAACGCATGAGAAACTCAAAATTTTCGCAGTTCTGATGCTCGAAACGAATAAGTAGAACGGCCTAGGGGAAAAGTACACGTACCGTTGTAATTGGGCGAGTTTCTACATTCAGATGCGACAGAAATTTTGCGGATTGGTCAATCCGTTCGCGAGATATGGCAGTTTGAAGGTAAGAAACGCTTGAGAAACTCAAAATTTTTGCAGTTCTGATGCTCGAAATGATTAACTAGAACGGGCTAGGGGAAAAATACACATACCGTTGTAATCGGGCGAGTTTCTACTTTCAGATGCAATAGAAATTTTTCGGATTGGTCAATCCGTTCGCGAAATATGGCAGTTTGGACGTAAGAAGCGCTTGAGAAACTCAAAATTTTCGCAGTTCTGGTGCTCGGAACGAATAACTAGAACGGCCAAGGGGAAAGGTACACATACCGTTGTAATCGGGCGAGTTTCTACTTTCAGATGCAACAGAAATTTTGCGGATTGGTCAATCCGTTCGCGAGATATGGCAGTTCGAAGGTAAGAAACGCTTGAGAAACTCAAAATTTCCGCAGTTCTGAAGCTCGAAACGAATAACTAGAACGGTCTAGGGGAAAAGTATACATACCGTTGTAATCGGGCGAGTTTCTACTTTTAGGTGCAACAGAAATTTTGCGGATTGGTCATTCCGTTCGCGAGATATGGCAGTTTGGAGGTAAGAAACGCTTGAGAAACTCAAAATTTTCGCAGTTCTGATGCTCAAAACGAATAACTAGAACGGCCTAGGGGAATGTACACATACCGTTTTAATCGGGCGAGTTTCTACTTTCAGTTGCAACATAAATTTTGCGGATTGGTCAATTCGTTCGCGTGATATGGCAGTTTGGAGGTAAGAAACGCATGAGAAACTCAAAATTTTCGCAGTTCTGATGCTCGGAACGAATAACTAGAACGGCCAAGGGGAAAGGTACACATATCGTTGTAATCGGGCGAGTTTCTACTTTCAGATGCAACAAAAATTTTGCGGATTGGTCAATCCGTTCGCGAGATATGGCAGTTTGGAGGTAAGAAGCGCTTGAGAAACTCAAAATTTTCGCAGTTCTGGTGCTCGGAACGAATAACTAGAAAGGTCAAGGGGAAAGGTACACATACCGTTGTAATATGGCGAGTTTCTACTTTCAGATGCAACAGAAATTTTGCGGATTGGTCAATCCGTTCGCGAGATATGGCAGTTTGAATGTAAGAAACGCTTGATAAACTCAAAATTTTCGCAGTTCTGATGCTCGAAACGAATAACTAGATAGGCTTTGGGGAGAAGTACACATACCGTTGTAATCGGGCGAGTTTCTACTTTCAGATGCAACAGAAATTTTGCGGATTGGTCAATCCGTTCGGGAGATATGGCAGTCTCGAGGTAAGAAACGCTTGAGAAACTCAAAATTTTCGCAGTTCTGATGCTCGAAACGAATAACTAGAACGGCCAAGGGGAAAGGTACATATACCGTTGTAATCGGGCGAGTTTCTACTTTCAGATGCAACAGAACTTTTGCGGATTGGTCAATCCGTTCGCGAGGTATGGCAGTTTGGAGGGAAGAAACGCTTGAGAAACTCAAAATTTTCGCAGTTCTGATGCTCGAATCGAATAAACAGAAAGGCTTGGGGCAAAAGTACACATACCGTTGTAATATGGCGAGTTTCTACTTTCAGATGCAACAGAAATTTTGCGGATTGGTCAATCCGTTCGCGAGATATGGCAGTTTGAATGTAAGAAACGCTTGATAAACTCAAAATTTTCGCAGTTCTGATGCTCGAAACGAATAACTAGATAGGCTTTGGGGAGAAGTACACATACCGTTGTAATCGGGCGAGTTTCTACTTTCAGATGCAACAGAAATTTTGCGGATTGGTCAATCCGTTCGCGAGATATGGCAGTTCGAAGGTAAGAAACGCTTGAGAAACTCAAAATTTTCGCAGTTCTGATGCTCAAAACGAATAACTAGAACGGCCAAGGGGAAAGTTACACATATCGTTGTAATTGGACGAGTTTCTATATTCAGATGCAACAGAAATTTTGCGGATGGGACAATCCGTTCGCGAGATATGGCAGTTTGAAGGTAAGAAACGCTTGAGGAACTCAAAATATTCGCAGTTCTGATGCTCGGAACGAATAACTAGAAAGGTCAAGGGGAAAGGTACACATACCGTTGTAATATGGCGAGTTTCTACATTCAGATGCGACAGAAATTTTGCGGATTGGTCAATCCGTTCGCGAGATATGGCAGCTTGAAGGTAAGAAACGCTTGAGAAACTCAAAATTTTTGCAGTTCTGATACTCGAAATGATTAACTAGAACGGGCTAGGGGAAAAATACACATACCGTTGTAATCGGGCGAGTTTCTACTTTCAGATGCAATAGAAATTTTTCGGATTGGTCAATCCGTTCGCGAAATATGGCAGTTTGGACGTAAGAAGCGCTTGAGAAACTCAAAATTTTCGCAGTTCTGATGCTCGGAACGAATAACTAGAACGGCCAAGGGGAAAGGTACACATACCGTTGTAATCGGGCGAGTTTCTACTTTCAGATGCAACAGAAATTTTGCGGATTGGTCAATCCGTTCGCGAGATATGGCAGTTCGAAGGTAAGAAACGCTTGAGAAACTCAAAATTTCCGCAGTTCTGAAGCTCGAAACGAATAACTAGAACGGTCTAGGGGAAAAGTATACATACCGTTGTAATCGGGCGAGTTTCTACTTTTAGGTGCAACAGAAATTTTGCGGATTGGTCATTCCGTTCGCGAGATATGGCAGTTTGGAGGTAAGAAACGCTTGAGAAACTCAAAATTTTCGCAGTTCTGATGCTCAAAACGAATAACTAGAACGGCCTAGGGGAAAGTACACATACCGTTTTAATCGGGCGAGTTTCTACTTTCAGTTGCAACATAAATTTTGCGGATTGGTCAATTCGTTCGCGAGATATGGCAGTTTGGAGGTAAGAAACGCATGAGAAACTCAAAATTTTCGCAGTTCTGATGCTCAAAACGAATAACTAGAACGGCCAAGGGGAAAGTTACACATATCGTTGTAATTGGACGAGTTTCTATATTCAGATGCAACAGAAATTTTGCGGATGGGACAATCCGTTCGCGAGATATGGCAGTTTGAAGGTAAGAAACGCTTGAGGAACTCAAAATATTCGCAGTTCTGATGCTCGGAACCAATAACTAGAACGGCCTAGGGGAAAAGTACACATACCGTTGTGTCGGGCGAGTTTCTACTTTCAGATGAAACAGAAATTTTGCGGATTGGTCAATCCGTTCGGGAGATATGGCAGTCTTGAGGTAAGAAACGCTTGAGGAACTCAAAATTTTCGCAGTTCTGATGCTCAAAACGAATAACTAGAACGGCCTAGGGGAAAAGTACACATACCGTTGTAATCGGACGAGTTTCTACATTCAGATGCAACAGAAATTTTGCGGATTGGTCAATCCGTTCGCGAGATATGGCAGTTTGGAGGTAAGAAACGCATGAGAAACTCAAAATTTTCGCAGTTCTGATGCTCGGAACGAATAACTAGAACGGCCAAGGTGAAAGGTACACATACCGTTGTAATCGGGCGAGTTTCTACTTTCAGTTGCAACAGAAATTTTGCGGATTGGCCAATTCGTTCGCGAGATATGGCAGTTTGGAGGTAAGAAACGGTTGAGAAACTCAAAATTTTCGCAGTTCTGATGCTCGAAACGAATAACTAGAACGGCCTAGGGGAAAAGTACACGTACCGTTGTAATCGGACGAGTTTCTACATTCAGATGCAACAGAAATTTTGCGGATTGGTCAATCCGTTCGCGAGATATGGCAGTATGGAGTTAAGAAACGCTTGAGAAACTCAAAATTTTCGCAGTTCTGATGCTCGAAACGAATAATTAGAACGGCCTAGGGGAAAAGTACACATACCGTTGTAATCGGGCGAGTTTCTACTTTCAGATGCAACAGAAATTTTGCGGATTGGTCAATCCGTTCGCGAGATATAGCAGTTTGAATGTAAGAAACGCTTGATAAACTCAAAATTTTCGCAGCTCTGATGCTCGAAACGAATAACTAGATTGGCTTTGGGGAGAAGTACACATACCGTTGTAATCGGGCGAGTTTCTACTTTCAGATGCAACAGAACTTTTGCGGATTGGTCAATCCGTTCGCGAGGTATGGCAGTTTGGAGGGAAGAAACGCTTGAGAAACTCAAAATTTTCGCAGTTCTGATGCTCGAATCGAATAAACAGAAAGGCTTGGGGCAAAAGTACACATACCGTTGTAATCGGGCGAGTTTCTACTTTCAGATGCAACCGAAATTTTGCGGATTGGTCATTCCGTTCGCGAGATATGGCAGTTTGAAGGTAAGAAACGCTTGAGGAACTCAAAATATTCGCAGTTCTGATGCACGGAACCAATAACTAGAACGGCCTAGGGGAAAAGTATACATACCGTTGTGTCGGGCGAGTTTCTACCTTCAGATGTAACAAAAATTTTGCGGATTGGTCAATCCGTTCGGGAGATATGGCAGTCTTGAGGTAAGAAACGCTCGAGAAACTCAAAATTTTCGCAGTTCTGATGCTCAAAACGAATAACTAGAACGGCCTAGGGGAAAGTACACATACCGTTTTAATCGGGCGAGTTTCTACTTTCAGTTGCAGCAGAAATTTTGCGGATTGGTCAATTCGTTCGCGAGATATGGCAGTTTGGAGGTAAGAAACGCATGAGAAACTCAAAATTTTCGCAGTTCTGATGCTCGGAACGAATAACTAGAACGGCCAAGGTGAAAGGTACACATACCGTTGTAATCGGGCGAGTTTCTACTTTCAGTTGCAACAGAAATTTTGCGGATTGGTCAATCCGTTCGCGAGATATAGCAGTTTGAATGTAAGAAACGCTTGATAAACTCAAAATTTTCGCAGCTCTGATGCTCGAAACGAATAACTAGATAGGCTTTGGGGAGAAGTACACATACCGTTGTAATCGGGCGAGTTTCTACTTTCAGTTGCAACAGAAATTTTGCGGATTGGTCAATTCGTTCGCGAGATATGGCAGTTTGGAGGTAAGAAACGGCTGAGAAACTCAAAATTTTCGCAGTTCTGATGCTCGAAACGAATAACTAGAACGGCCTAGGGGAAAAGTACACGTACCGTTGTAATCGGACGAGTTTCTACATTCAGATGCAACAGAAATTTTGCGGATTGGTCAATCCGTTCGCGAGATATGGCAGTATGGAGTTAAGAAACGCTTGAGAAACTCAAAATTTTCGCAGTTCTGATGCTCGAAACGAATAATTAGAACGGCCTAGGGGAAAAGTACACATACCGTTGTAATCGGGCGAGTTTCTACTTTCAGATGCAACAGAAATTTTGCGGATTGGTCAATCCGTTCGCGAGATATAGCAGTTTGAATGTAAGAAACGCTTGATAAACTCAAAATTTTCGCAGCTCTGATGCTCGAAACGAATAACTAGATAGGCTTTGGGGAGAAGTACACATACCGTTGTAATCGGGCGAGTTTCTACTTTCAGATGCAACAGAAATTTTGCGGATTGGTCAATCCGTTCGGGAGATATGGCAGTCTTGAGGTAAGAAACGCTTGAGAAATTCAAAATTTTCGCAGTTATGATGCTCGGAATCAATAACTAGAACGGCCAAGGGGAAAGGTACATACACCGTTGTAATCGGGCGAGTTTCTACTTTGAGATGCAACAGAAATTTTGCGGAGTGGTCAGTCTGTTCGAGAGATATGGCATTTTGAGGGTAAGAAACGCTTGAGAAACTCAAAATTTTCGCAGTTCTGAAGCTCAAAACGAATAACTAGAACGGCCTAGGGGAAAGTACTCATACCGTTGTAATGGGGCGAGTTTCTACATTCAGTTGCAACAGAAATTTTGCGGATTGGTCAATTTGTTCGCGAGATATGGCAGTTTGGAGGTAAGAAACGCTTGAGAAACTCAAAATTTTCGCAGTTCTGATGCCCGAAACGAATAACTAGAACGGCCTAGGGGAAAGTACACATACCGTTGTAATCGGGCGAGTTTCTACTTTCAGACGCAACAGAAATTTTGCGGATTGGTCAATCCGTTCGCGAGATATGGCAGTTCGAAGGTACGAAACGCTTGAGAAACTCAAAATTTCCGCAGTTCTGAAGCTCCAAACGAATAACTAGAACGGTCTAGGGGAAAAGTATACATACCGTTGTAATCGGGCGAGTTTCTACTTTTAGGTGCAACAGAAATTTTGCGGATTGGTCATTCCGTTCGCGAGATATGGCAGTTTGGAGGTAAGAAACGCTTGATAAACTCAAAATTTTCGCAGTTCTGATGCTCGAAACGAATAACTAGATAGGCTTTGGGGAGAAGTACACATACCATTGTAATCGAGCGAGTTTCTACTTTCAGATGCAACAGAAATTTTGCGGATTGGTCAATCCGTTCGCGAGATATGGCAGTTCGAAGGTAAGAAACGCTTGAGAAACTCAAAATTTCCGCAGTTCTGAAGCTCCAAACGAATAACTAGAACGGTCTAGGGGAAAAGTATACATACCGTTGTAATCGGGCGAGTTTCTACTTTTAGGTGCAACAGAAATTTTGCGGATTGGTCAATCCGTTCGCGAGATATGGCAGTATGGAGTTAAGAAACGCTTGAGAAACTCAAAATTTTCGCAGTTCTGATGCTCAAAACGAATAACTAGAACGGCCTAGGGGAAAGTACACATACCGTTTTAATCGGGTGAGTTTCTACTTTCAGTTGCAGCAGAAATTTTGCGGATTGGTCAATTCGTTCGCGAGATATGGCAGTTTGGAGGTAAGAAACGGCTGAGAAACTAAAAATTTTCGCAGTTCTGATGCTCGAAACGAATAACTAGAACGGCCTAGGGGAAAAGTACACGTACCGTTGTAATCGGACGAGTTTCTACATTCAGATGCAACAGAAATTTTGCGGATTGGTCAATCCGTTCGCGAGATATGGCAGTATGGAGTTAAGAAACGCTTGAGAAACTCAAAATTTTCGCAGTTCTGATGCTCGGAACGAATAACTAGAACGGCCAAGGGGAAAGGTACACATACCGTTGTAATCGGGCGAGTTTCTACTTTCAGATGCAACAGAAATTTTGCGGATTGGTCAATCCGTTCGCGACATATAGCAGTTTGAATGTAAGAAACGCTTGATAAACTCAAAATTTTCGCAGCTCTGATGCTCGAAACGAATAACTAGATAGGCTTTGGGGAGAAGTACACATACCGTTGTAATCGGGCGAGTTTCTACTTTCAGATGCAACAGAAATTTTGCGGATTGGTCAATCCGTTCGGGAGATATGGCAGTCTTGAGGTAAGAAACGCTTGAGAAACTCAAAATTTTAGCAGTTCTGATGCTCGGAACCAATAACTAGAACGGCCAAGGGGAAAGGTACATACACCGTTGTAATCGGGCGAGTTTCTACTTTGAGATGCAACAGAAATTTTGCGGACTGGTCAATCTGTTCGAGAGATATGGCATTTTGAGGGTAAGAAACGCTTGAGAAACTCAAAATTTTCGCAGTTCTGATGCTCAAAACGAATAACTAGAACGGCCTAGGGGAAAGTACACATACCGTTATAATGGGGCGAGTTTCTACTTTCAGTTGCAACAGAAATTTTGCGGATTGGACAATTTGTTCGCGAGATATGGCAGTTTGGAGGTAAGAAACGCTTGAGAAACTCAAAATTTTCGCAGTTCTGATGCCCGAAACGAATAACTAGAACGGCCTAGGGGAAAGTACACATACCGTTGTATCGGGCGAGTTTCTACTTTCAGATGCAACCGAAATTTTGCGGATTGGTCAATCCGTTCGCGAGATATGGCAGTTTGGAGGTAAGAAACGGTTGAGAAACTCAAAATTTTCGCAGTTCTGATGCTCGAAACGAAGAACTAGAACGGCCTAGGGGAAAAGTACACATACCGGTGTAATCGGACGAGTTTCTATATTCAGATGCAACAGAAATTTTGCGGATGGGTCAATCCGTTCGCGAGATATGGCAGTTTGGAGTTAAGAAACGCTAGAGAAACTCAAAATTTTCGCAGTTCTGATGCTCGAAACGAATAAGTAGAACGGCCTAGGGGAAAAGTACACGTACCGTTGTAATTGGGCGAGTTTCTACATTCAGATGCGACAGAAATTTTGCGGATTGGTCAATCCGTTCGCGAGATATGGCAGTATGGAGTTAAGAAACGCTTGAGAAACTCAAAATTTTCGCAGTTCTGATGCTCGAAACGAATAATTAGAACGGCCTAGGGGAAAAGTACACATACCGTTGTAATCGGGCGAGTTTCTACTTTCAGATGCAACAGAAATTTTGCGGATTGGTCAATCCGTTCGCGAGATATAGCAGTTTGAATGTAAGAAACGCTTGATAAACTCAAAATTTTCGCAGCTCTGATGCTCGAAACGAATAACTAGATAGGCTTTGGGGAGAAGTACACATACCGTTGTAATCGGGCGAGTTTCTACTTTCAGATGCAACAGAAATTTTGCGGATTGGTCAATCCGTTCGGGAGATATGGCAGTCTTGAGGTAAGAAACGCTTGAGAAACTCAAAATTTTCGCAGTTCTGATGATCGGAACCAATAACTAGAACGGCCAAGGGGAAAGGTACATACACCGTTGTAATCGGGCGAGTTTCTACTTTGAGATGCAACAGAAATTTTGCGGACTGGTCAATCTGTTCGAGAGATATGACATTTTGAGGGTAAGAAACGCTTGAGAAACTCAAAATTTTCGCAGTTCTGAAGCTCGGAACGAATAACTAGAACGGCCCAGGGGAAAGGTACACATATCGTTGTAATCGGGCGAGTCTCTACTTTCAGATGCAACAGAAATTTTGCGGATTGGTCAATCCGTTAGCGAGATATGGCAGTTTGGAGGTATGAAGCGCTTGAGAAACTCAAAATTTTCGCAGTTCTGATGCTCGGAACGAATAACTAGAGCGGCCAAGGGGAAAGGTACACATACCGTTGTAATCGGGCGAGTTTCTACTTTCAGATGCAACAGAAATTTTGCGGATTGGTCAATCCGTTCGCGAGATATGGCAGTTTGAATGTAAGAAACGCTTGATAAACTCAAAATTTTCGCAGTTCTGATGCTCGAAACGAATAACTAGATAGGCTTTGGGGAGAAGTACACATACCGTTGTAATCGGGCGAGTTTCTACTTTTGAGATGCAACTGAAATTTTGCGGATTGGTCAATCCGTTCGCGAGATATGGCAGTTTAAAGGTAAGAAACGCTTGAGAAACTCAAAATTTTCGCAGTTCTGATGCTCGAAACGAATAACTAGAACTGCCTAGGGGAAAAGTACACATATCGTTGTAATCGGACGAGTTTCTACATTCAGATGCAACAGAAATTTTGCGGATTGGTCAATCCGTTCGCGAGATATGGCAGTATGGAGTTAAGAAACGCTTGAGAAACTCAAAATTTTCGCAGTTCTGATGCCCGAAACGAATAATTAGAACGGCCTAGGGGAAAAGTACACATACCGTTGTAATCGGGCGAGTTTCTACTTTCAGATGCAACAGAACTTTTGCGGATTGGTCAATCCATTCGCGAGGTATGGCAGTTTGGAGGGAAGAAACGCTTGAGAAACTCAAAACTATCGCAGTTCTGATGCTCGAAACGAATAACTAGAAAGGCTTGGGGCAAAAGTACACATACCGTTGTAATCGGGCGAGATTCTGCTTTCGGAAGCAACAGAAATTTTGCGGATTGGTCAATCCGTTCGGGAGATATGGCAGTTTGGAAGTAAGAAGCGCTTGAGAAACTCAAAATTTTCGCAGTTCTGATGCTCAAAACGAATAACTAGAACGGCCTAGGGGAAAGTACACATACCGTTTTAATCGGGCGAGTTTCTACTTTCAGTTGCAGCAGAAATTGTGCGGATTGGTCAGTTCGTTCGCGAGATATGGCAGTTTGGATGTAAGAAACGCATGAGAAACTCAAAATTTTCGCAGTTCTGATGCTCGGAACGAATAACTAGAACGGCCAAGGTGAAAGGTACACATACCGTTGTAATCGGACGAGTTTCTACATTCAGATGCAACAGAAATTTTGCGGATTGGTCAATCCGTTCGCGAGATATGGCAGTATGGAGTTAAGAAACGCTTGTGAAACTCAAAATTTTCGCAGTTCTGATGCTCGAAACGAATAACTAGAACGGCCTAGGGGAAAAGTACACGTACCGTTGTAATTGGGCGAGTTTCTACATTCAGATGCGACAGAAATTTTGCGGATTGGTCAATCCGTTCGCGAGATATGGCAGTTTGAAAGTAAGAAGCGCTTGAGAAACTCAAAATTTTCGCAGTTCTGATGCTCGGAACGAATAACTAGAACGGCCAAGGGGAAAGGTACACATACCGTTGTAATCGGGCGAGTTTCTACTTTCAGTTGCAACAGAAATTTTGCGGATTCGTCAATCCGTTCGCGAGATATGGCAGTTTGAATGTAAGAAACGCTTGATAAACTCAAAATTTTCGCAGTTCTGATGCTCGGAACCAATAACTAGAACGGCCAAGGGGAAAGGTACATACACCGTTGTAATCGGGCGAGTTTCTACTTTGAGATGCAACAGAAATTTTGCGGACTGGTCAATCTGTTCGAGAGATATGGCATTTTGAGGGTAAGAAACGCTTGAGAAACTCAAAATTTTCGCAGTTCTGATGCTCGGAACGAATATCTAGAACGGCCAAGGGGAAAGGTACACATATCGTTGTAATCGGGCGAGTCTCTACTTTCAGATGCAATAGAACTTTTGCGGATTGGTCAATCCGTTCGCGAGGTATGGCAGTTTGGAGGGAAGAAACGCTTGAGAAACTCAAAATTTTCGCAGTTCTGATGCTCGAAACGAATAACTAGAAAGGCTTGGGGCAAAAGTACACATACCGTTGTAATCGGGCGGGATTCTACTTTCGGAAGCAACAGAAATTTTGCGGATTGGTCAATCCGTTCGGGAGATATGGCAGTTTGGAAGTAAGAAGCGCTTGAGAAACTCAAAATTTTCGCAGTTCTGATGCTCGGAACGAATAACTAGAACGGCCGAGGGGAAAGGTACACATATCGTTGAAATCGGGCGAGTTTCTACTTTCAGATGCAACAGAAATTTTGCGGATGGGTCAATCCGTTCGCGAGATATGGCAGTTTGGAGTTAAGAAACGCTTGTGAAACTCAAAATTTTCGCAGTTCTGATGCTCGAAACGAATAACTAGAACGGCCTAGGGGAAAAGTACACGTACCGTTGTAATTGGGCGAGTTTCTACATTCAGATGCGACAGAAATTTTGCGGATTGGTCAATCCGTTCGCGAGATATGGCAGTTTGAAGGTAAGAAGCGCTTGAGAAACTCAAAATTTTCGCAGTTCTGATGCTCGGAACGAATAACTAGAACGGCCAAGGGGAAAGGTACACATACCGTTGTAATCGGGCGAGTTTCTACTTTCAGTTGCAACAGAAATTTTGCGGATTCGTCAATCCGTTCGCGAGATATGGCAGTTTGAATGTAAGAAACGCTTGATAAACTCAAAATTTTCGCAGTTCTGATGCTCGGAACCAATAACTAGAACGGCCAAGGGGAAAGGTACATACACCGTTGTAATCGGGCGAGTTTCTACTTTGAGATGCAACAGATATTTTGCGGACTGGTCAATCTGTTCGAGAGATATGGCATTTTGAGGGTAAGAAACGCTTGAGAAACTCAAAATTTTCGCAGTTCTGATGCTCGGAACGAATAACTAGAACGGCCAAGGGGAAAGGTACACATATCGTTGTAATCGGGCGAGTCTCTACTTTCAGATGCAATAGAACTTTTGCGGATTGGTCAATCCGTTCGCGAGGTATGTCAGTTTGGAGGGAAGAAACGCTTGAGAAACTCAAAATTTTCGCAGTTCTGATGCTCGAAACGAATAACTAGAAAGGCTTGGGGCAAAAGTACACATACCGTTGTAATCGGGCGGGATTCTACTTTCGGAAGCAACAGAAATTTTGCGGATTGGTCAATCCGTTCGGGAGATATGGCAGTTTGGAAGTAAGAAGCGCTTGAGAAACTCAAAATTTTCGCAGTTCTGATGCTCGGAACGAATAACTAGAACGGCCGAGGGGAAAGGTACACATATCGTTGAAATCGGGCGAGTTTCTACTTTCAGATGCAACAGAAATTTTGCGGATGGGTCAATCCGTTCGCGAGATATGGCAGTTTGGAGTTAAGAAACGCTTGTGAAACTCAAAATTTTCGCAGTTCTGATGCTCGAAACGAATAACTAGAACGGCCTAGGGGAAAAGTACACGTACCGTTGTAATTGGGCGAGTTTCTACATTCAGATGCGACAGAAATTTTGCGGATTGGTCAATCCGTTCGCGAGATATGGCAGTTTGAAGGTAAGAAGCGCTTGAGAAACTCAAAATTTTCGCAGTTCTGATGCTCGGAACGAATAACTAGAACGGCCAAGGGGAAAGGTACACATACCGTTGTAATCGGGCGAGTTTCTACTTTGAGATGCAACAGAAATTTTGCGGACTGGTCAATCTGTTCGAGAGATATGGCATTTTGAGGGTAAGAAACGCTTGAGAAACTCAAAATTTTCGCAGTTCTGATGCTCGGAACGAATAACTAGAACGGCCAAGGGGAAAGGTACACATATCGTTGTAATCGGGCGAGTCTCTACTTTCAGATGCAATAGAACTTTTGCGGATTGGTCAATCCGTTCGCGAGGTATGGCAGTTTGGAGGGATGAAACGCTTGAGAAACTCAAAATTTTCGCAGTTCTGATGCTCGGAACGAATAACTAGAACGGCCGAGGGGAAAGGTACACATATCGTTGAAATCGGGCGAGTTTCTACTTTCAGATGCAATAGAAATTTTGCGGATGGGTCAATCCGTTCGCGAGATATGGCAGTTTGGAGTTAAGAAACGCTTGTGAAACTCAAAATTTTCGCAGTTCTGATGCTCGAAACGAATAACTAGAACGGCCTAGGGGAAAAGTACACGTACCGTTGTAATTGGGCGAGTTTCTACATTCAGATGCGACAGAAATTTTGCGGATTGGTCAATCTGTTCGCGAGATATGGCAGTTTGAAGGTAAGAAGCGCTTGAGAAACTCAAAATTTTCGCAGTTCTGATGCTCGGAACGAATAACTAGAACGGCCAAGGGGAAAGGTACACATACCGTTGTAATCGGGCGAGTTTCTACTTTCAGTTGCAACAGAAATTTTGCGGATTCGTCAATCCGTTCGCGAGATATGGCAGTTTGAATGTAAGAAACGCTTGATAAACTCAAAATTTTCGCAGCTCTGATGCTCGAAACGAATAACTAGATAGGCTTTGGGGAGAAGTACACATACCGTTGTAATCGGGCGAGTTTCTACTTTCAGATGCAACAGAAATTTTGCGGATTGGTCAATCCGTTAGCGAGATATGGCAGTTTGGAGGTATGAAGCGCTTGAGAAACTCAAAATTTTCGCAGTTCTGATGCTCGGAACGAATAACTAGAACGGCCAAGGGGAAAGGTACACATACCGTTGTAATCGGGCGAGTTTCTACTTTCAGATGCAACAGAAATTTTGCGGATTGGTCAATCCGTTCGCGAGATATGGCAGTTTGAATGTAAGAAACGCTTGATAAACTCAAAATTTTCGCAGTTCTGATGCTCGAAACGAATAACTAGATAGGCTTTGGGGAGAAGTACACATACCGTTATAATCGGGCGAGTTTCTACTTTTGAGATGCAACTGAAATTTTGCGGATTGGTCAATCCGTTCGCGAGATATGGCAGTTTAAAGGTAAGAAACGCTTGAGAAACTCAAAATTTTCGCAGTTCTGATGCTCGAAACGAATAACTAGAACTGCCTAGGGGAAAAGTACACATATCGTTGTAATCGGACGAGTTTCTACATTCAGATGCAACAGAAATTTTGCGGATTGGTCAATCCGTTCGCGAGATATGGCAGTATGGAGTTAAGAAACGCTTGAGAAACTCAAAATTTTCGCAGTTCTGATGCCCGAAACGAATAATTAGAACGGCCTAGGGGAAAAGTACACATACCGTTGTAATCGGGCGAGTTTCTACTTTCAGATGCAACAGAACTTTTGCGGATTGGTCAATCCATTCGCGAGGTATGGCAGTTTGGAGGGAAGAAACGCTTGAGAAACTCAAAACTATCGCAGTTCTGATGCTCGAAACGAATAACTAGAAAGGCTTGGGGCAAAAGTACACATACCGTTGTAATCGGGCGAGATTCTGCTTTCGGAAGCAACAGAAATTTTGCGGATTGGTCAATCCGTTCGGGAGATATGGCAGTTTGGAAGTAAGAAGCGCTTGAGAAACTCAAAATTTTCGCAGTTCTGATGCTCAAAACGAATAACTAGAACGGCCTAGGGGAAAGTACACATACCGTTTTAATCGGGCGAGTTTCTACTTTCAGTTGCAGCAGAAATTGTGCGGATTGGTCAGTTCGTTCGCGAGATATGGCAGTTTGGATGTAAGAAACGCATGAGAAACTCAAAATTTTCGCAGTTCTGATGCTCGGAACGAATAACTAGAACGGCCAAGGTGAAAGGTACACATACCGTTGTAATCGGGCGAGTTTCTACTTTCAGTTGCAACAGAAATTTTGCGGATTCGTCAATTCGTTCGCGAGATATGGCAGTTTGGAAGTAAGAAACGGTTGAGAAACTCAAAATTTTCGCAGTTCTGATGCTCGAAACGAATAACTAGAACGGCCTAGGGGAAAAGTACACGTACCGTTGTAATCGGACGAGTTTCTACATTCAGATGCAACAGAAATTTTGCGGATTGGTCAATCCGTTCGCGAGATATGGCAGTATGGAGTTAAGAAACGCTTGTGAAACTCAAAATTTTCGCAGTTCTGATGCTCGAAACGAATAACTAGAACGGCCTAGGGGAAAAGTACACGTACCGTTGTAATTGGGCGAGTTTCTACATTCAGATGCGACAGAAATTTTGCGGATTGGTCAATCCGTTCGCGAGATATGGCAGTTTGAAAGTAAGAAGCGCTTGAGAAACTCAAAATTTTCGCAGTTCTGATGCTCGGAACGAATAACTAGAACGGCCAAGGGGAAAGGTACACATACCGTTGTAATCGGGCGAGTTTCTACTTTCAGTTGCAACAGAAATTTTGCGGATTCGTCAATCCGTTCGCGAGATATGGCAGTTTGAATGTAAGAAACGCTTGATAAACTCAAAATTTTCGCAGTTCTGATGCTCGGAACCAATAACTAGAACGGCCAAGGGGAAAGGTACATACACCGTTGTAATCGGGCGAGTTTCTACTTTGAGATGCAACAGATATTTTGCGGACTGGTCAATCTGTTCGAGAGATATGGCATTTTGAGGGTAAGAAACGCTTGAGAAACTCAAAATTTTCGCAGTTCTGATGCTCGGAACGAATATCTAGAACGGCCAAGGGGAAAGGTACACATATCGTTGTAATCGGGCGAGTCTCTACTTTCAGATGCAATAGAACTTTTGCGGATTGGTCAATCCGTTCGAGAGGTATGTCAGTTTGGAGGGAAGAAACGCTTGAGAAACTCAAAATTTTCGAAGTTCTGATGCTCGAAACGAATAACTAGAAAGGCTTGGGGCAAAAGTACACATACCGTTGTAATCGGGCGGGATTCTACTTTCGGAAGCAACAGAAATTTTGCGGATTGGTCAATCCGTTCGGGAGATATGGCAGTTTGGAAGTAAGAAGCGCTTGAGAAACTCAAAATTTTCGCAGTTCTGATGCTCGGAACGAATAACTAGAACGGCCGAGGGGAAAGGTACACATATCGTTGAAATCGGGCGAGTTTCTACTTTCAGATGCAACAGAAATTTTGCGGATGGGTCAATCCGTTCGCGAGATATGGCAGTTTGGAGTTAAGAAACGCTTGTGAAACTCAAAATTTTCGCAGTTCTGATGCTCGAAACGAATAACTAGAACGGCCTAGGGGAAAATTACACGTACCGTTGTAATTGGGCGAGTTTCTACATTCAGATGCGACAGAAAATTTGCGGATTGGTCAATCCGTTCGCGAGATATGGCAGTTTGAAGGTAAGAAGCGCTTGAGAAACTCAAAATTTTCGCAGTTCTGATGCTCGGAACGAATAACTAGAACGGCCAAGGGGAAAGGTACACATACCGTTGTAATCGGGCGAGTTTCTACTTTGAGATGCAACAGAAATTTTGCGGACTGGTCAATCTGTTCGAGAGATATGGCATTTTGAGGGTAAGAAACGCTTGAGAAACTCAAAATTTTCGCAGTTCTGATGCTCGGAACGAATAACTAGAACGGCCAAGGGGAAAGGTACACATATCGTTGTAATCGGGCGAGTCTCTACTTTCAGATGCAATAGAACTTTTGCGGATTGGTCAATCCGTTCGCGAGGTATGGCAGTTTGGAGGGATGAAACGCTTGAGATACTCAAAATTTTCGCAGTTCTGATGCTCGAAACGAATAACTAGAAAGGCTTGGGGCAAAAGTACACATACCGTTGTTATCGGGCGGGATTCTACTTTCGGAAGCAACAGAAATTTTGCGGATTGGTCAATCCGTTCGGGAGATATGGCAGTTTGGAAGTAAGAAGCGCTTGAGAAACTCAAAATTTTCGCAGTTCTGATGCTCGGAACGAATAACTAGAACGGCCGAGGGGAAAGGTACACATATCGTTGAAATCGGGCGAGTTTCTACTTTCAGATGCAATAGAAATTTTGCGGATGGGTCAATCCGTTCGCGAGATATGGCAGTTTGGAGTTAAGAAACGCTTGTGAAACTCAAAATTTTCGCAGTTCTGATGCTCGAAACGAATAACTAGAACGGCCTAGGGGAAAAGTACACGTACCGTTGTAATTGGGCGAGTTTCTACATTCAGATGCGACAGAAATTTTGCGGATTGGTCAATCTGTTCGCGAGATATGGCAGTTTGAAGGTAAGAAGCGCTTGAGAAACTCAAAATTTTCGCAGTTCTGATGCTCGGAACGAATAACTAGAACGGCCAAGGGGAAAGGTACACATACCGTTGTAATCGGGCGAGTTTCTACTTTCAGTTGCAACAGAAATTTTGCGGATTCGTCAATCCGTTCGCGAGATATGGCAGTTTGAATGTAAGAAACGCTTGATAAACTCAAAATTTTCGCAGCTCTGATGCTCGAAACGAATAACTAGATAGGCTTTGGGGAGAAGTACACATACCGTTGTAATCGGGCGAGTTTCTACTTTCAGATGCAACAGAAATTTTGCGGATTGGTCAATCCGTTCGGGAGATATGGCAGTCTTGAGGTAAGAAACGCTTGAGAAACTCAAAATTTTCGCAGTTCTGATGCTCGGAACCAATAACTAGAACGGCCAAGGGGAAAGGTACATACACCGTTGTAATCGGGCGAGTTTCTACTTTGAGATGCAACAGAAATTTTGCGGACTGGTCAATTTGTTCGAGAGATATGGCATTTTGAGGGTAAGAAACGCTTGAGAAACTCAAAATTTTCGCAGTTCTGATGCCCGGAACGAATAACTAGAACGGCCAAGGGGAAAGGTACACATATCGTTGTAATCGGGCTAGTCTCTACTTTCAGATGCAATAGAACTTTTGCGGATTGGTCAATCCGTTCGCGAGGTATGGCAGTTTGGAGGGAAGAAACGCTTGAGAAACTCAAAATTTTCGCAGTTCTGATGCTCGAAACGAATAACTAGAAAGGCTTGGGGCAAAAGTACACATACCGTTGTAATCGGGCGGGATTCTACTTTCGGAAGCAACAGAAATTTTGCGGATTGGTCAATCCGTTCGGGAGATATGGCAGTTTGGAAGTAAGAAGCGCTTGAGAAACTCAAAATTTTCGCAGTTCTGATGCTCGGAACGAATAACTAGAACGGCCAAGGGGAAAGGTACACATATCGTTGTAATCGGGCGAGTTTCTACTTTCAGATGCAACAGAAATTTTGCGGATGGGTCAATCCGTTCGCGAGATATGGCAGTTTGGAGTTAAGAAACGCTTGTGAAACTCAAAATTTTCGCTGTTCTGATGCTCGAAACGAATAACTAGAACGGCCTAGGGGAAAAGTACACGTACCGTTGTAATTGGGCGAGTTTCTACATTCAGATGCGACAGAAATTTTGCGGATTGGTCAATCCGTTCGCGAGATATGGCAGTTTGAAGGTAAGAAGCGCTTGAGAAACTCAAAATTTTCGCAGTTCTGATGCTCGGAACGAATAACTAGAACGGCCAAGGGGAAAGGTACACATACCGTTGTAATCGGGCGAGTTTCTACTTTCAGATGCAACAGAAATTTTTTCGGATTGGTCAATCCGTTCGCGAGATATGGCAGTTTGAATGTAAGAAACGCTTGATAAACTCAAAATTTTCGCAGTTCTGATGCTCGAAACGAATAACTAGATAGGCTTTGGGGAGAAGTACACATACCGTTGTAATCGGGCGAGTTTCTACTTTCAGATGCAACAGAAATTTTGCGGATTGGTCAATCCGTTCGGGAGATATGGCAGTCTTGAGGTAAGAAACGCTTGAGAAACTCAAAATTTTCGCAGTTCTGATGCTTGAAACGAATAACTAGAACGGCCTAGGGGAAAAGTACACATATCGTTGTAATCGGACGAGTTTCTACATTCAGATGCAACAGAAATTTTGCGGATTGGTCAATCCGTTCGCGAGATATGGCAGTATGGAGTTAAGAAACGCTTGAGAAACTCAAAATTTTCGCAGTTCTGATGCCCGAAACGAATAATTAGAACGGCCAAGGGGAAAAGTACACATACCGTTGTAATCGGGCGAGTTTCTACTTTCAGATGCAACAGAAATTTTGCGGATTGGTCAATCCGTTCGCGAGATATGGCAGTTTGAATGTAAGAAACGCTTGATAAACTCAAAATTTTCGCAGTTCTGATGCCCGAAACGAATAATTAGAACGGCCTAGGGGAAAGGTACACACACCGTTGTAATCGGGCGAGTTTCTACTTTCAGATGCAACAGAAATTTTGCGGATTGGTCAATCCGTTCGCGAGATATGGAAGTTTGAATGTAAGAAACGCTTGAGAAACTCAAAATTTTCGCAGTTCTGATGCTCGGAACCAATAACTAGAACGGCCAAGGGGAAAGGTACATACACCGTTGTAATCGGGCGAGTTTCTACTTTGAGATGCAACAGATATTTTGCGGATTGGTCAATCCGGCAGTTTGGAGGTAAGAAACGCTTGAGAAACTCAAAATTTTCGCAGTTCTGATGCTCGAAACGAATAACTAGAACGGCCTAGGGGAAAAGTATACATACCCTTGTAATCGGGCGAGTTTCTACTTTCAGATGCAACAGAAATTTTGTGGATTGGTCATTCCGTTCGCGAGATATGGCAGTTTGAATGTAAGAAACGCTTGAGAAACTCAAAATTTTCGCAGTAATGATGCTCGGAACCAATAACTAGAACGGCCAAGGGGAAAGGTACATACACCGTTGTAGTCGGGCGAGTTTCTACTTTCAGATGCAACAGAAATTTTGCGGACTGGTCAATCTGTTCGAGAGATATGGCATTTTGAGGGTAAGAAACGCTTGAGAAACTCAAAATTTTCGCAGTTCTGATGCTCGAAACGAATAATTAGAAGGGCCTAGGGGAAAAGTACACATACCTTTGTAATCGGGCGAGTTTCTACTTTCAGATGCAACAGAAATTTTGCGGATTGGTCAATCCGTTCGCGAGATATGGTAGATTGAATGTAAGAAACGCTTGAGAAACTCAAAATTTTCGCAGTTCTGATGCTCGAAACGAATAACTAGATAGGCTTTGGGGAAAGTACACATACCGTTGTAATCGGGCGAGTGTCTACTTTCAGATGCAACAGAAATTTTGCGTATTGGTCAATCCGTTCGCGAGATATGGCAGTTTGGAGGATAGAAACGCTTGAGAAACACAAAATTTTCACAGTTCTGATGCTCGAAACGAATAACTAGAACGGCCTAGGGGAAAGTACACATACCGTTGTAATCGGGCGAGTTTCTACTTTCAGTTGCAACTGAAATTTTGCGGATTGGTCAATCCGGCAGTTTGGAGGTAAGGAACGCTTGAGAAACACAAAATTTTCACAGTTCTGATGCTCGAAACGAATAACTAGAACGGCCTAGGGGAAAGTATACATACCGCTGTAATCGGGCGAGTTTCTACATTCAGATGCAACAGAAACTTTGCGGATTGTTCAATTCGTTCGCGAGATGTGGCAGTCTGGATGTAGGAAACGCTTGAGAAACTCAAAATTTTCGCAGTTCTGATGCTCGAAACGAAGAACTAGAACGGCCTAGGGGAGAAGTATACATACCGTTGTAATCGGGCGAGTTTCTACATTCAGATGCAACAGAAACTTTGCGGATTGTTCAATTCGTTCGCGAGATGTGGCAGTCTGGATGTAAGAAACGCTTGAGAAACTCAAAATTTTCGCAGTTCTGATGCTCGGAACGAATAACTAGAAAGGCTTGGGGAAAAGTACACATACTGTTGTAATCGGGCGAGTTTCTACTTTCAGATGCAACAGAAATTTTGCGGATTGGTCAATCCGTTTGGGAGATATGGCAGTTTTGAGGTAAGAAACGCTTGAGAAACTCAAAATTTTCGCAGTTCTGATGCTCGGAACGAATAACTAGAACGGCCTAGGGGAAAAGTATACATACCGTTGTAATCGGGCGAGTTTCTACATTCAGATGCAACAGAAACTTTGCGGATTGTTCAATTCGTTCGCGAGATGTGGTAGTCTGGATGTAAGAAACGCTTGAGAAACTCAAAATTTTCGCAGTTCTGATGCTCGGAACGAGTAACAAGAACGGCCAAGGGGAAAGGTACACATACCGTTGTAATCGGGCGAGTTCCTACTTTCAGATGCAACAGAAATTTTGCGGTTTGGTCAATCCGTTCGCGAGGTATGGTAGTCTGGAGGGAAGAAACGCTTGAGAAACTCAAAATTTTCGCAGTTCTGATGCTCGAAACGAATAACTGGAAAGGCTTTGGGGAAAAGTACACATACCATTGTAATCGGGCGAGTTTCTACTTTCAGATGCAACAGACATTTTGCGGATTGGTCAATCCGTTCGCGAGATATGGCAGTTTGGAGGTAAGAAACGATGGAGAAACTCAAAATTTTCGCAGTTCTGATGCTCGAAACGAAGAACTAGAACGGCCTAGGGGAAAAGTACACATACCGTTGAATGGGGCGAGTTTCTACTTTCAGATGCAACAGAAATTTTGCGCATTGGTCCATCCGTTCGCGAGATATGGCAGTTTGGAGGTAAGAAATGGTGGAGAAACTCAAAATTTTCGCAGTTCTGATGCTCGAAACGAAGAACTAGAATGGCCTACGGGAAAAGTATACATACCGTTGTAATCGGGCGAGTTTCTACTTTCAGATGCAACAGAAATTTTGCGGATTGGTCAATCCGTTCGCGAGATATGTCAGTATGGAGTTAAGAAACGCTTGAGAAACTCAAAATTTTCGCAGTTCTGATGCTCGAAACGAATAATTAGAAGGGCCTAGGGGAAAAGTACACATACCGATGTAATCGGGCGAGTTTCTACTTTCAGATGCAACAGAAATTTTGCGGATTGGTCAATCCGTTAGCGAGATATGGCAGATTGAATGTAAGAAACGCTTGAGAAACTCAAAATTTTCGCAGTTCTGATGCTCGAAACGAATAACTAGATCGGCGTTGGGGAAAGTACACATACCGTTGTAATCGGGCGAGTGTCTACTTTCAGATGCAACAGAAATTTTGCGGATTGGTCCATCCGTTCGCGAGATATGGCAGTTTGGAGGTAAGAAACGCTTGAGAAACACAAAATTTTCACAGTTCTGATGCTCGAAACGAATAACTAGAACGGCCTAGGGGAAAGTACTCATACCGTTGTAATCGGGCGAGTTTCTATTTTCAGATGCAACAGAAATTTTGCGGATTGGTCAATCCGTTCGCGAGATATGGCAGTATGGAGTTAAGAAACGCTTGAGAAACTCAAAATTTTCGCAGTTCTGATGCTCGAAACGAATAATTAGAAGGGCCTAGGGGAAAAGTACACATACCGTTGTAATCGGGCGAGTTTCTACTTTCAGATGCAACAGAAATTTTGCGGATTGGTCAATCCGTTCGCGAGATATGGCAGATTGAATGTAAGAAACGCTTGAGAAACTCAAAATTTTCGCAGTTCTGATGCTCCAAACGAATAACTAGATAGGCGTTGGGGAAAGTACACATACCGTTGTAATCGGGCGAGTGTCTACTTTCAGATGCAACAGAAATTATGCGGATTGGTCCATCCGTTCGCGAGATATGGCAGTTTGGAGGTAAGAAACGCTTGAGAAACACAAAATTTTCACAGTTCTGATGCTCGAAACGAATAACTAGAACGGCCTAGGGGAAAGTACACATACCGTTGTAATCGGGCGAGTTTCTACTTTCAGTTGCAACTGAAATTTTGCGGATTGGTCAATCCGTTCGCGAGATATGGCAGTTTGGAGGTAAGAAACGCTTGAGAAACACAAAATTTTCACAGTTCTGATGCTCGAAACGAATAACTAGAACAGCCTAGGGGAAAAATATACATACAGTTGTAATCGGGCGAGTTTCTACATTCCGATGCAACAGAAACTTTGCGGATTGTTCAATTCGTTCGCGAGATGTGGTAGTCTGGATGTAGGAAACGCTTGAGAAACTCAAAATTTTCGCAGTTCTGATGCTCGGAACGAGTAACAAGGACGGCCAAGGGGAAAGGTACACATACCGTTGTAATCGGGCGAGTTCCTACTTTAAGATGCAACAGAAATTTTGCGGATTGGTCAATCCGTTCGCGAGATATGGCAGTTTGGAGGTAAGAAACGCTTGAGAAACACAAAATTTTCACAGTTCTGATGCTCGAAACGAATAACTAGAACGGCCTAGGGGAAAGTACACATACCGTTGTAATCGGGCGAGTTTCTACTTTCAGTTGCAACTGAAATTTTGCGGATTGGTCAATCCGGCAGTTTGGAGGTAAGGAACGCTTGAGAAACACAAAATTTTCACAGTTCTGATGCTCGAAACGAATAACTAGAACGGCCTAGGGGAAAGTATACATACCGCTGTAATCGGGCGAGTTTCTACATTCGGATGCAACAGAAACTTTGCGGATTGTTCAATTCGTTCGCGAGATGTGGCAGTCTGGATGTAGGAAACGCTTGAGAAACTCAAAATTTTCGCAGTTCTGATGCTCGAAACGAAGAACTAGAACGGCCTAGGGGAGAAGTATACATACCGTTGTAATCGGGCGAGTTTCTACATTCAGATGCAACAGAAACTTTGCGGATTGTTCAATTCGTTCGCGAGATGTGGCAGTCTGGATGTAAGAAACGCTTGAGAAACTCAAAATTTTCGCAGTTCTGATGCTCGGAACGAATAACTAGAAAGGCTTGGGGAAAAGCACACATACTGTTGTAATCGGGCGAGTTTCTACTTTCAGATGCAACAGAAATTTTGCGGATTGGTCAATCCGTTTGGGAGATATGGCAGTTTTGAGGTAAGAAACGCTTGAGAAACTCAAAATTTTCGCAGTTCTGATGCTCGGAACGAATAACTAGAACGGCCTAGGGGAAAAGTATACATACCGTTGTAATCGGGCGAGTTTCTACATTCAGATGCAACAGAAACTTTGCGGATTGTTCAATTCGTTCGCGAGATGTGGTAGTCTGGATGTAAGAAACGCTTGAGAAACTCAAAATTTTCGCAGTTCTGATGCTCGGAACGAGTAACAAGAACGGCCAAGGGGAAAGGTACACATACCGTTGTAATCGGGCGAGTTCCTACTTTCAGATGCAACAGAAATTTTGCGGTTTGGTCAATCCGTTCGCGAGGTATGGTAGTCTGGAGGGAAGAAACGCTTGAGAAACTCAAAATTTTCGCAGTTCTGATGCTCGAAACGAATAACTGGAAAGGCTTTGGGGAAAAGTACACATACCATTGTAATCGGGCGAGTTTCTACTTTCAGATGCAACAGACATTTTGCGGATTGGTCAATCCGTTCGCGAGATATGGCAGTTTGGAGGTAAGAAACGATGGAGAAACTCAAAATTTTCGCAGTTCTGATGCTCGAAACGAAGAACTAGAACGGCCTAGGGGAAAAGTACACATACCGTTGAATGGGGCGAGTTTCTACTTTCAGATGCAACAGAAATTTTGCGCATTGGTCCATCCGTTCGCGAGATATGGCAGTTTGGAGGTAAGAAATGGTGGAGAAACTCAAAATTTTCGCAGTTCTGATGCTCGAAACGAAGAACTAGAATGGCCTACGGGAAAAGTATACATACCGTTGTAATCGGGCGAGTTTCTACTTTCAGATGCAACAGAAATTTTGCGGATTGGTCAATCCGTTCGCGAGATATGTCAGTATGGAGTTAAGAAACGCTTGAGAAACTCAAAATTTTCGCAGTTCTGATGCTCGAAACGAATAATTAGAAGGGCCTAGGGGAAAAGTACACATACCGATGTAATCGGGCGAGTTTCTACTTTCAGATGCAACAGAAATTTTGCGGATTGGTCAATCCGTTAGCGAGATATGGCAGATTGAATGTAAGAAACGCTTGAGAAACTCAAAATTTTCGCAGTTCTGATGCTCGAAACGAATAACTAGATCGGCGTTGGGGAAAGTACACATACCGTTGTTATCGGGCGAGTGTCTACTTTCAGATGCAACAGAAATTTTGCGGATTGGTCCATCCGTTCGCGAGATATGGCAGTTTGGAGGTAAGAAACGCTTGAGAAACACAAAATTTTCACAGTTCTGATGCTCGAAACGAATAACTAGAACGCCCTAGGGGAAAGTACTCATACCGTTGTAATCGGGCGAGTTTCTATTTTCAGATGCAACAGAAATTTTGCGGATTGGTCAATCCGTTCGCGAGATATGGCAGTATGGAGTTAAGAAACGCTTGAGAAACTCAAAATTTTCGCAGTTCTGATGCTCGAAACGAATAATTAGAAGGGCCTAGGGGAAAAGTACACATACCGTTGTAATCGGGCGAGTTTCTACTTTCAGATGCAACAGAAATTTTGCGGATTGGTCAATCCGTTCGCGAGATATGGCAGATTGAATGTAAGAAACGCTTGAGAAACTCAAAATTTTCGCAGTTCTGATGCTCGAAACGAATAACTAGATAGGCGTTGGGGAAAGTACACATACCGTTGTAATCGGGCGAGTGTCTACTTTCAGATGCAACAGAAATTATGCGGATTGGTCCATCCGTTCGCGAGATATGGCAATTTGGAGGTAAGAAACGCTTGAGAAACACAAAATTTTCACAGTTCTGATGCTCGAAACGAATAACTAGAACGGCCTAGGGGAAAGTACACATACCGTTGTAATCGGGCGAGTTTCTACTTTCAGTTGCAACTGAAATTTTGCGGATTGGTCAATCCGTTCGCGAGATATGGCAGTTTGGAGGTAAGAAACGCTTGAGAAACACAAAATTTTCACAGTTCTGATGCTCGAAACGAATAACTAGAACAGCCTAGGGGAAAAATATACATACCGTTGTAATCGGGCGAGTTTCTACATTCCGATGCAACAGAAACTTTGCGGATTGTTCAATTCGTTCGCGAGATGTGGTAGTCTGGATGTAGGAAACGCTTGAGAAACTCAAAATTTTCGCAGTTCTGATGCTCGGAACGAGTAACAAGGACGGCCAAGGGGAAAGGTACACATACCGTTGTAATCGGGCGAGTTCCTACTTTCAGATGCAACAGAAATTTTGCGGATTGGTCAATCCGTTCGCGAGATATGGCAGTTTGGAGGTAAGAAACGCTTGAGAAACACAAAATTTTCACAGTTCTGATGCTCGAAACGAATAACTAGAACGGCCTAGGGGAAAGTACACATACCGTTGTAATCGGGCGAGTTTCTACTTTCAGTTGCAACTGAAATTTTGCGGATTGGTCAATCCGTTCGCGAGGTATGGCAGTTTGGAGGGAAGAAACGCTTGAGAAACTTAAAATTTTCGCAGTTCTGATGCTCGAAACGAAGAACTAGAACGGTCTAGGGGAAAAGTACACATACCGTTGTATGGGGCGAGTTTCTACTTTCAGATGCAACAGAAATTTTGCGGATTGGTCAATCCGTTCGCGAGATATGGCAGTTTGGAGGTAAGAAATGGTGGAGAAACTCAAAATTTTCGCAGTTCTGATGCTCGGAACGAATAACTAGAAAGGCTTGGGGAAAAGTACACATACTGTTGTAATCGGGCGAGTTTCTACTTTCAGATGCAACAGAAATTTTGCGGATTGGTCAATCCGTTTGGGAGATATGGCAGTTTTGAGGTAAGAAACGCTTGAGAAACTCAAAATTTTCGCAGTTCTGATGCTCGGAACGAATAACTAGAACGGTCTAGGGGAAAGTACACATACCGTTGTAATCGGGCGAGTTTCTACTTTCAGTTGCAACTGAAATTTTGCGGATTGGTCAATCCGTTCGCGAGATATGGCAGTTTGGAGGTAAGAAACGCTTGAGAAACACAAAATTTTCACAGTTCTGATGCTCGAAACGAATAACTAGAACGGCCAAGGGAAAGGTACACATACCGTTGCAATCGGACGAGTTTCTTCTTTTAGGTGCAACAGAAATTTTGCGGATTGGTCAATCCGTTCGCGAGATATGGCAGTATGGAGTTAAGAAACGCTTGAGAAACTCAAAATTTTCGCAGTTCTGATGCTCGAAACGAATAATTAGAACGGCCTAGGGGAAAAGTACACATACCGTTGTAATCGGGCGAGTTTCTACTTTCAGATGCAACAGAAATTTTGCGGATTGGTCAATCCGTTCGCGAGATATGGCGGTTTGAATGTAAGAATCGCTTAAGAAACTCAAAATTTTCGCAGTTCTGATGCTCGGAACCAATAACTAGAACGGCCAAGGGGAAAGGTACATACACCGTTGTAATCGGGCGAGTTTCTACTTTGAGATGCAACAGAAATTTTGCGGACTGGTCAATCTGTTCGAGAGATATGGCATTTTGAGGGTAAGAAACGCTTGAGAAACTCAAAATTTTCGCAGTTCTGATGCTCGAAACGAATAACTAGAACGGCCTAGGGGAAAAGTATACATACCGTTGTAATCGGGCGAGTTTCTACTTTTAGGTGCAACAGAAATTTTGCGGATTGATCATTCCGTTCGCGAGATATGGCAGTTTGAAGGTAAGAAACGCTTGAGAAACTCAAAATTTTCGCAGTTCTGATGCTCGGAACCAATAACTAGAACGGCCAATGGGAAAGGTACACACACCGTTGTAATCGGGCGAGTTTCTACTTTCAGATGCAACAGAAATTTTGAGGATTGGTCAATCCGTTCGCGAGATATGGCATTTTGAGGGTAGGAAACGCTTGAGAAACTCAAAATTTTCGCAGTTCTGATGCTCGAAACGAATAACTAGAACGGCCTAGGGGAAAAGTATACATACCGTTGTAATCGGGCGGGTTTCTACTTTCAGATGCAATAGAAATTTTGCGGATTTGTCAATCCGTTCGCGAGATATGGCAGTTTGGAGGTAAGGAGCGCTTGAGAAACTCAAAATTTTTGCAGTTCTGATGCACGGAACGAATAACTAGAACCGCCTAGGGGAAAAGTACACATACCGTTGTAATCGGGCGAGTTCCTACTTTTAGGTGCAACAGAAATTTTGCGGTTTGGTCATTCCGTTCGCGAGATATGGCAGTTTGAAGGTAAGAAGCGCTTGAGAAACTCAAAATTTTCGCAGCTCTGATGCTCGGAACCAATGACTAGAACGGCCAAGGGGAAAGGTACACACACTTGTAATCGGGCGAGTTTCTACTTTCAGATGCAACAGAAATTTTGCGGATTGGTCAATCCGTTCGCGAGATATGGCAGTTTGAATGTAAGAAACGCTTGAGAAACTCAAAATTTTCGCAGTTCTGATGCTCGGAACCAATAACTAGAACGTCCAAGGGGAAAGGTACATACACCGTTGTAATCGGGCGAGTTTCTACTTTCAGATGCAACAGAAATTTTGCGGACTGGTCAATCTGTTCGAGAGATATGGCATTTTGAGGGTAAGAAACGCTTGAGAAACTCAAAATTTTCGCAGTTCTGATGCTCGAAACGAATAACTAGAACGGCCTAGGGGAAAAATATACATACCGTTGTAATCGGGCGAATTTCTACTTTTAGGTGCAACAGAAATTTTGCGGATTGGTCATTCCGTTCGCGAGATATGGCAGTTTGAAGGTAAGAAACGCTTGAGAAGCTCAAAATTTTCGCAGTTCTGATGCTCGGAACGAGTAACAAGAACGGCCAAGGGGAAAGGTACACATACCGTTGTAATCGGGCGAGTTCCTACTTTCAGATGCAACAGAAATTTTGCGGATTGGTCAATCCGTTCGCGAGATATGGCAGTTTGAATGTAAGAAACGCTTGAGAAACTCAAAATTTTCGCAGTTCTGATGCTCGGAACCAATAACTAGAACGGCCTAGGGGAAAGGTACACACACCGTTGTAATCGGGCGAGTTTCTACTTTCAGATGCAACAGAAATTTTGAGGATTGGTCAATCCGTTCGCGAGATATGGCAGTTTGAATGTAAGAAACGCTTGAGAAACTCAAAATTTTCGCAGTTCTGATGCTCGAAACGAATAACTAGAACGGCCTAGGGGAAAAGTATACATACCGTTGTAATCGGGCGAGTTTCTACTTTTAGGTGCAACAGAAATTTTGCGGATTGGTCATTCCGTTCGCGAGATATGGCAGTTTGAAGGTAAGAAACGCTTGAGAAACTCAAAATTTTCGCAGTTCTGATGCTCGGAACCAATAACTAGAACGGCCAAGGGGAAAGGTACACACACCGTTGTAATCGGGCGAGTTTCTACTTTCAGATGCATCAGAAATTTTGCGGATTGGTCAATCCGTTCGCGAGATATGGCAGTTTGAATGTAAGAAACGCTTGAGAAACTCAAAATTTTCGCAGTAATGATGCTCGGAACCAATAACTAGAACGGCCAAGGGGAAAGGTACATACAACGTTGTAATCGGGCGAGTTTCTACTTTCAGATGCAACAGAAATTTTGCGGACTGGTCAATCTGTTCGAGAGATATGGCATTTTGAGGGTAAGAAAGGCTTGAGAAACTCAAAATTTTCGCAGTTCTGATGCTCGAAACGAAGAACTAGAACGCCCTAGGGGAAAGGTACACATACCGTTGTAATCGGACGAGTTTCTACTTTCAGATGCAACAGAAATTTTGCGGATTGGTCAATCCGTTCGCGAGATATGGCAGTATGGAGTTAAGAAACGCTTGAGAAACTAAAAATTTTCGCAGTTCTGATGCTCGAAACGAATAATTAGAACGGCCTAGGGGAAAAGTACACATACCGTTGTAATCGGGCGAGTTTCTACTTTCAGATGCAACAGAAATTTTGCGGATTGGTCAATCCGTTCGCGAGATATGGCAGTTTGAATGTAAGAAACGCTTGAGAAACTCAAAATTTTCGCAGTTCTGATGCTCAAAACGAATAACTAGATAGGCTTTGGGGAAAGTACACATACCGTTGTAATCGGGCGAGTGTCTACTTTCAGATGCAACAGAAATTTTGCGGATTGGTCAATCCGTTCGCGAGATATGGCAGTTTGGAAGTAAGAAACGCTTGAGAAACACAAAATTTTCACAGTTCTGATGCTCGAAACGAATAACTAGAACGGCCTAGGGGAAAGTACACATACCGTTGTAATCGGGCGAGTTTCTACTTTCAGTTGCAACTGAAATTTTGCGGATTGGTCAATCCGGCAGTTTGGAGGTAAGGAACGCTTGAGAAACACAAAATTTTCACAGTTCTGATGCTCGAAACGAATAACTAGAACGGCCTAGGGGAAAGTATACATACCGTTGTAATCGGGCGAGTTTCTACATTCAGATGCAACAGAAACTTTGCGGATTGTTCAATTCGTTCGCGAGATGTGGCAGTCTGGATGTAGGAAACGCTTGAGAAACTCAAAATTTTCGCAGTTCTGATGCTCGAAACGAAGAACTAGAACGGCCTAGGGGAGAAGTATACATACCGTTGTAATCGGGCGAGTTTCTACATTCAGATGCAACAGAAACTTTGCGGATTGTTCAATTCGTTCGCGAGATGTGGCAGTCTGGATGTAAGAAACGCTTGAGAAACTCAAAATTTTCGCAGTTCTGATGCTCGGAACGAATAACTAGAAAGGCTTGGGGAAAAGTACACATACTGTTGTAATCGGGCGAGTTTCTACTTTCAGATGCAACAGAAATTTTGCGGATTGGTCAATCCGTTTGGGAGATATGGCAGTTTTGAGGTAAGAAACGCTTGAGAAACTCAAAATTTTCGCAGTTCTGATGCTCGGAACGAATAACTAGAACGGCCTAGGGGAAAAGTATACATACCGTTGTAATCGGGCGAGTTTCTACATTCAGATGCAACAGAAACTTTGCGGATTGTTCAATTCGTTCGCGAGATGTGTTAGTCTGGATGTAAGAAACGCTTGAGAAACTCAAAATTTTCGCAGTTCTGATGCTCGGAACGAGTAACAAGAACGGCCAAGGGGAAAGGTACACATACCGTTGTAATTGGGCGAGTTCCTACTTTCAGATGCAACAGAAATTTTGCGGTTTGGTCAATCCGTTCGCGAGGTATGGTAGTCTGGAGGGAAGAAACGCTTGAGAAACTCAAAATTTTCGCAGTTCTGATGCTCGAAACGAATAACTGGAAAGGCTTTGGGGAAAAGTACACATACCATTGTAATCGGGCGAGTTTCTACTTTCAGATGCAACAGACATTTTGCGGATTGGTCAATCCGTTCGCGAGATATGGCAGTTTGGAGGTAAGAAACGATGGAGAAACTCAAAATTTTCGCAGTTCTGATGCTCGAAACGAAGAACTAGAACGGCCTAGGGGAAAAGTACACATACCGTTGCATGGGGCGAGTTTCTACTTTCAGATGCAACAGAAATTTTGCGCATTGGTCCATCCGTTCGCGAGATATGGCAGTTTGGAGGTAAGAAATGGTGGAGAAACTCAAAATTTTCGCAGTTCTGATGCTCGAAACGAAGAACTAGAATGGCCTACGGGAAAAGTATACATACCGTTGTAATCGGGCGAGTTTCTACTTTCAGATGCAACAGAAATTTTGCGGATTGGTCAATCCGTTCGCGAGATATGGCAGTATGGAGTTAAGAAACGCTTGAGAAACTCAAAATTTTCGCAGTTCTGATGCTCGAAACGAATAATTAGAAGGGCCTAGGGGAAAAGTACACATACCGATGTAATCGGGCGAGTTTCTACTTTCAGATGCAACAGAAATTTTGCGGATTGGTCAATCCGTTAGCGAGATATGGCAGATTGAATGTAAGAAACGCTTGAGAAACTCAAAATTTTCGCAGTTCTGATGCTCGAAACGAATAACTAGATAGGCGTTGGGGAAAGTACACATACCGTTGTAATCGGGCGAGTGTCTACTTTCAGATGCAACAGAAATTTTGCGGATTGGTCCATCCGTTCGCGAGATATGGCAGTTTGGAGGTAAGAAACGCTTGAGAAACACAAAATTTTCACAGTTCTGATGCTCGAAACGAATAACTAGAACGGCCTAGGGGAAAGTACTCATACCGTTGTAATCGGGCGAGTTTCTATTTTCAGATGCAACAGAAATTTTGCGGATTGGTCAATCCGTTCGCGAGATATGGCAGTATGGAGTTAAGAAACGCTTGAGAAACTCAAAATTTTCGCAGTTCTGATGCTCGAAACGAATAATTAGAAGGGCCTAGGGGAAAAGTACACATACCGTTGTAATCGGGCGAGTTTCTACTTTCAGATGCAACAGAAATTTTGCGGATTGGTCAATCCGTTCGCGAGATATGGCAGATTGAATGTAAGAAACGCTTGAGAAACTCAAAATTTTCGCAGTTCTGATGCTCGAAACGAATAACTAGATAGGCGTTGGGGAAAGTACACATACCGTTGTAATCGGGCGAGTGTCTACTTTCAGATGCAACAGAAATTTTGCAGATTGGTCCATCCGTTCGCGAGATATGGCGGTTTGGAGGTAAGAAACGCTTGAGAAACACAAAATTTTCACAGTTCTGATGCTCGAAACGAATAACTAGAACGGCCTAGGGGAAAGTACACATACCGTTGTAATCGGGCGAGTTTCTACTTTCAGTTGCAACTGAAATTTTGCGGATTGGTCAATCCGTTCGCGAGATATGGCAGTTTGGAGGTAAGAAACGCTTGAGAAACACAAAATTTTCACAGTTCTGATGCTCGAAACGAATAACTAGAACGGCCTAGGGGAAAAATATACATACCGTTGTAATCGGGCGAGTTTCTACATTCCGATGCAACAGAAACTTTGCGGATTGTTCAATTCGTTCGCGAGATGTGGTAGTCTGGATGTAGGAAACGCTTGAGAAACTCAAAATTTTCGCAGTTCTGATGCTCGGAACGAGTAACAAGGACGGCCAAGGGGAAAGGTACACATACCGTTGTAATCGGGCGAGTTCCTACTTTCAGATGCAACAGAAATTTTGCGGATTGGTCAATCCGTTCGCGAGATATGGCAGTTTGGAGGTAAGAAACGCTTGAGAAACACAAAATTTTCACAGTTCTGATGCTCGAAACGAATAACTAGAACGGCCTAGGGGAAAGTACACATACCGTTGTAATCGGGCGAGTTTCTACTTTCAGTTGCAACTGAAATTTTGCGGATTGGTCAATCCGTTCGCGAGGTATGGCAGTTTGGAGGGAAGAAACGCTTGAGAAACTTAAAATTTTCGCAGTTCTGATGCTCGAAACGAATAACTGGAAAGGCTTTGGGGAAAAGTACACATACCATTGTAATCGGGCGAGTTTCTACTTTCAGATGCAACAGACATTTTGCGGATTGGTCAATCCGTTCGCGAGATATGGCAGTTTGGAGGTAAGAAACGATTGAGAAACTCAAAATTTTCGCAGTTCTGATGCTCGAAACGAAGAACTAGAACGGTCTAGGGGAAAAGTACACATACCGTTGTATGGGGCGAGTTTCTACTTTCAGATGCAACAGAAATTTTGCGGATTGGTCAATCCGTTCGCGAGATATGGCAGTTTGGAGATAAGAAATGGTGGAGAAACTCAAAATTTTCGCAGTTCTGATGCTCGAAACGAAGAACTAGAATGGCCTACGGGAAAAGTATACATACCGTTGTAATCGGGCGAGTTTCTACATTCAGATGCAACAGAAACTTTGCGGATTGTTCAATTCGTTCGCGAGATGTGGCAGTCTGGATGTAGGAAACGCTTGAGAAACTCAAAATTTTCGCAGTTCTGACGCTCGAAACGAAGAACTAGAACGGCCTAGGGGAGAAGTATACATACCGTTGTAATCGGGCGAGTTTCTACATTCAGATGCAACAGAAACTTTGCGGATTGTTCAATTCGTTCGCGAGATGTGGCAGTCTGGATGTAAGAAAGGCTTGAGAAACTCAAAATTTTCGCAGTTCTGATGCTCGGAACGAATAACTAGAAAGGCTTGGGGAAAAGTACACATACTGTTGTAATCGGGCGAGTTTCTACTTTCAGATGCAACAGAAATTTTGCGGATTGGTCAATCCGTTTGGGAGATATGGCAGTTTTGAGGTAAGAAACGCTTGAGAAACTCAAAATTTTCGCAGTTCTGATGCTCGGAACGAATAACTAGAACGGCCTAGGGGAAAGTACACATACCGTTGTAATCGGGCGAGTTTCTACTTTCAGTTGCAACTGAAATTTTGCGGATTGGTCAATCCGGCAGTTTGGAGGTAAGAAACGCTTGAGAAACACAAAATGTTCACAGTTCTGATGCTCGCAACGAATAACTAGAACGGCCTAGGGGAAAAGTATACATACCGTTGTAATCGGGCGAGTTTCTACATTCAGATGCAACAGAAACTTTGCGGATTGTTCAATTCGTTCGCGAGATGTGGCAGTCTGGATGTAAGAAACGCTTGAGAAACTCAAAATTTTCGCAGTTCTGATGCTCGGAATGAATAACTAGAAAGGCTTGGGGAAAAGTACACATACTGTTGTAATCGGGCGAGTTTCTACTTTCAGATGCAACAGAAATTTTGCGGATTGGTCAATCCGTTTGGGAGATATGGCAGTTTTGAGGTAAGAAACGCTTGAGAAACTCAAAATTTTCGCAGTTCTGATGCTCGGAACGAATAACTAGAACGGCCTAGGGGAAGGTACACATACCGTTGTAATCGGGCGAGTTTCTACTTTCAGATGCAACAGATATTTTGCGGATTGGTCAATCCGGCAGTTTGGAGGTAAGAAACGCTTGAGAAACTCAAAATTTTCGCAGTTCTGATGCTCGAAACGAATAACTAGAACGGCCTAGGGGAAAAGTATACATACCCTTGTAATCGGGCGAGTTTCTACTTTCAGATGCAACAGAAATTTTGAGGATTGGTCATTCCGTTCGCGAGATATGGCAGTTTGAATGTAAGAAACGCTTGAGAAACTCAAAATTTTCGCAGTAATGATGCTCGGAACCAATAACTAGAACGGCCAAGGGGAAAGGTACATACACCGTTGTAGTCGGGCGAGTTTCTACTTTCAGATGCAACAGAAATTTTGCGGACTGGTCAATCTGTTCGAGAGATATGGCATTTTGAGGGTAAGAAACGCTTGAGAAACTCAAAATTTTCGCAGTTCTGATGCTCGAAACGAATAATTAGAAGGGCCTAGGGGAAAAGTACACATACTGTTGTAATCGGGCGAGTTTCTACTTTCAGATGCAACAGAAATTTTGCGGATTGGTCAATCCGTTCGCGAGATATGGTAGATTGAATGTAAGAAACGCTTGAGAAACTCAAAATTTTCGCAGTTCTGATGCTCGAAACGAATAACTAGATAGGCTTTGGGGAAAGTACACATACCGTTGTAATCGGGCGAGTGTCTACTTTCAGATGCAACAGAAATTTTGCGTATTGGTCTATCCGTTCGCGAGATATGGCAGTTTGGAGGATAGAAACGCTTGAGAAACACAAAATTTTCACAGTTCTGATGCTCGAAACGAATAACTAGAACGGCCTAGGGGAAAGTACACATACCGTTGTAATCGGGCGAGTTTCTACTTTCAGTTGCAACTGAAATTTTGCGGATTGGTCAATCCGGCAGTTTGGAGGTAAGGAACGCTTGAGAAACACAAAATTTTCACAGTGCTGATGCTCGAAACGAATAACTAGAACGGCCTAGGGGAAAGTATACATACCGTTGTAATCGGGCGAGTTTCTACATTCAGATGCAACAGAAACTTTGCGGATTGTTCAATTCGTTCGCGAGATGTGGCAGTCTGGATGTAGGAAACGCTTGAGAAACTCAAAATTTTCGCAGTTCTGATGCTCGAAACGAAGAACTAGAACGGCCTAGGGGAGAAGTATACATACCGTTGTAATCGGGCGAGTTTCTACATTCAGATGCAACAGAAACTTTGCGGATTGTTCAATTCGTTCGCGAGATGTGGCAGTCTGGATGTAAGAAACGCTTGAGAAACTCAAAATTTTCGCAGTTCTGATGCTCGGAACGAGTAACAAGAACGGCCAAGGGGAAAGGTACACATACCGTTGTAATCGGGCGAGTTCCTACTTTCAGATGCAACAGAAATTTTGCGGTTTGGTCAATCCGTTCGCGAGGTATGGTAGTCTGGAGGGAAGAAACGCTTGAGAAACTCAAAATTTTCGCAGTTCTGATGCTCGAAACGAATAACTGGAAAGGCGTTGGGGAAAGTACACATACCGTTGTAATCGGGCGAGTGTCTACTTTCAGATGCAACAGAAATTTTGCGGATTGGTCCATCCGTTCGCGAGATATGGCAGTTTGGAGGTAAGAAACGATGGAGAAACTCAAAATTTTCGCAGTTCTGATGCTCGAAACGAAGAACTAGAACGGCCTAGGGGAAAAGTACACATACCGTTGCATGGGGCGAGTTTCTACTTTCAGATGCAACAGAAATTTTGCGCATTGGTCCATCCGTTCGCGAGATATGGCAGTTTGGAGGTAAGAAATGGTGGAGAAACTCAAAATTTTCGCAGTTCTGATGGTCGAAACGAAGAACTAGAATGGCCTACGGGAAAAGTATACATACCGTTGTAATCGGGCGAGTTTCTACTTTCAGATGCAACAGAAATTTTGCGGATTGGTCAATCCGTTCGCGAGATATGGCAGTATGGAGTTAAGAAACGCTTGAGAAACTCAAAATTTTCGCAGTTCTGATGCTCGAAACGAATAATTAGAAGGGCCTAGGGGAAAAGTACACATACCGATGTAATCGGGCGAGTTTCTACTTTCAGATGCAACAGAAATTTTGCGGATTGGTCAATCCGTTCGCGAGATATGGTAGATTGAATGTAAGAAACGCTTGAGAAACTCAAAATTTTCGCAGTTCTGATGCTCGAAACGAATAACTAGATAGGCTTTGGGGAAAGTACACATACCGTTGTAATCGGGCGAGTGTCTACTTTCAGATGCAACAGAAATTTTGCGTATTGGTCTATCCGTTCGCAAGATATGGCAGTTTGGAGGATAGAAACGCTTGAGAAACACAAAATTTTCACAGTTCTGATGCTCGAAACGAATAACTAGAACGGCCTAGGGGAAAGTACACATACCGTTGTAATCGGGCGAGTTTCTACTTTCAGTTGCAACTGAAATTTTGCGGATTGGTCAATCAGGCAGTTTGGAGGTAAGGAACGCTTGAGAAACACAAAATTTTCACAGTTCTGATGCTCGAAACGAATAACTAGAACGGCCTAGGGGAAAGTATACATACCGTTGTAATCGGGCGAGTTTCTACATTGAGATGCAACAGAAACTTTGCGGATTGTTCAATTCGTTCGCGAGATGTGGCAGTCTGGATGTAGGAAACGCTTGAGAAACTCAAAATTTTCGCAGTTCTGATGCTCGAAACGAAGAACTAGAACGGCCTAGGGGAGAAGTATACATACCGTTGTAATCGGGCGAGTTTCTACATTCAGATGCAACAGAAACTTTGCGGATTGTTCAATTCGTTCGCGAGATGTGGCAGTCTGGATGTAAGAAACGCTTGAGAAACTCAAAATTTTCGCAGTTCTGATGCTCGGAACGAGTAACAAGAACGGCCAAGGGGAAAGGTACACATACCGTTGTAATCGGGCGAGTTCCTACTTTCAGATGCAACAGAAATTTTGCGGTTTGGTCAATCCGTTCGCGAGGTATGGTAGTCTGGAGGGAAGAAACGCTTGAGAAACTCAAAATTTTCGCAGTTCTGATGCTCGAAACGAATAACTGGAAAGGCTTTGGGGAAAAGTACACATACCATTGTAATCGGGCGAGTTTCTACTTTCAGATGCAACAGACATTTTGCGGATTGGTCAATCCGTTCGCGAGATATGGCAGTTTGGAGGTAAGAAACGATGGAGAAACTCAAAATTTTCGCAGTTCTGATGCTCGAAACGAAGAACTAGAACGGCCTAGGGGAAAAGTACACATACCGTTGCATGGGGCGAGTTTCTACTTTCAGATGCAACAGAAATTTTGCGCATTGGTCCATCCGTTCGCGAGATATGGCAGTTTGGAGGTAAGAAATGGTGGAGAAACTCAAAATTTTCGCAGTTCTGATGCTCGAAACGAAGAACTAGAATGGCCTACGGGAAAAGTATACATACCGTTGTAATCGGGCGAGTTTCTACTTTCAGATGCAACAGAAATTTTGCGGATTGGTCAATCCGTTCGCGAGATATGGCAGTATGGAGTTAAGAAACGCTTGAGAAACTCAAAATTTTCGCAGTTCTGATGCTCGAAACGAATAATTAGAAGGGCCTAGGGGAAAAGTACACATACCGATGTAATCGGGCGAGTTTCTACTTTCAGATGCAACAGAAATTTTGCGGATTGGTCAATCCGTTAGCGAGATATGGCAGATTGAATGTAAGAAACGCTTGAGAAACTCAAAATTTTCGCAGTTCTGATGCTCGAAACGAATAACTAGATAGGCGTTGGGGAAAGTACACATACCGTTGTAATCGGGCGAGTGTCTACTTTCAGATGCAACAGAAATTTTGCGGATTGGTCCATCCGTTCGCGAGATATGGCAGTTTGGAGGTAAGAAACGCTTGAGAAACACAAAATTTTCACAGTTCTGATGCTCGAAACGAATAACTAGAACGGCCTAGGGGAAAGTACTCATACCGTTGTAATCGGGCGAGTTTCTATTTTCAGATGCAACAGAAATTTTGCGGATTGGTCAATCCGTTCGCGAGATATGGCAGTATGGAGTTAAGAAACGCTTGAGAAACTCAAAATTTTCGCAGTTCTGATGCTCGAAACGAATAATTAGAAGGGCCTAGGGGAAAAGTACACATACCGTTGTAATCGGGCGAGTTTCTACTTTTAGATGCAACAGAAATTTTGCGGATTGGTCAATCCGTTCGCGAGATATGGCAGATTGAATGTAAGAAACGCTTGAGAAACTCAAAATTTTCGCAGTTCTGATGCTCGAAACGAATAACTAGATAGGCGTTGGGGAAAGTACACATACCGTTGTAATCGGGCGAGTGTCTACTTTCAGATGCAACAGAAATTTTGCGGATTGGTCCATCCGTTCGCGAGATATGGCAGTTTGGAGGTAAGAAACGCTTGAGAAACACAAAATTTTCACAGTTCTGATGCTCGAAACGAATAACTAGAACGGCCTAGGGGAAAGTACACATACCGTTGTAATCGGGCGAGTTTCTACTTTCAGTTGCAACTGAAATTTTGCGGATTGGTCAATCCGTTCGCGAGATATGGCAGTTTGGAGGTAAGAAGCGCTTGAGAAACACAAAATTTTCACAGTTCTGATGCTCGAAACGAATAACTAGAACGGCCTAGGGGAAAAATATACATACCGTTGTAATCGGGCGAGTTTCTACATTCCGATGCAACAGAAACTTTGCGGATTGTTCAATTCGTTCGCGAGATGTGGTAGTCTGGATGTAGGAAACGCTTGAGAAACTCAAAATTTTCGCAGTTCTGATGCTCGGAACGAGTAACAAGGACGGCCAAGGGGAAAGGTACACATACCGTTGTAATCGGGCGAGTTCCTACTTTCAGATGCAACAGAAATTTTGCGGATTGGTCAATCCGTTCGTGAGATATGGCAGTTTGGAGGTAAGAAACGCTTGAGAAACACAAAATTTTCACAGTTCTGATGCTCGAAACGAATAACTAGAACGGCCTAGGGGAAAGTACACATACCGTTGTAATCGGGCGAGTTTCTACTTTCAGTTGCAACTGAAATTTTGCGGATTGGTCAATCCGTTCGCGAGGTATGGCAGTTTGGAGGGAAGAAACGCTTGAGAAACTTAAAATTTTCGCAGTTCTGATGCTCGAAACGAATAACTGGAAAGGCTTTGGGGAAAAGTACACATACCATTGTAATCGGGCGAGTTTCTACTTTCAGATGCAACAGACATTTTGCGGATTGGTCAATCCGTTCGCGAGATATGGCAGTTTGGAGGTAAGAAACGATTGAGAAACTCAAAATTTTCGCAGTTCTGATGCTCGAAACGAAGAACTAGAACGGTCTAGGGGAAAAGTACACATACCGTTGTATGGGGCGAGTTTCTACTTTCAGATGCAACAGAAATTTTGCGGATTGGTCAATCCGTTCGCGAGATGTGGCAGTTTGGAGGTAAGAAATGGTGGAGAAACTCAAAATTTTCGCAGTTCTGATGCTCGAAACGAAGAACTAGAATGGCCTACGGGAAAAGTATACATACCGTTGTAATCGGGCGAGTTTCTACATTCAGATGCAACAGAAACTTTGCGGATTGTTCAATTCGTTCGCGAGATGTGGCAGTCTGGATGTAGGAAACGCTTGAGAAACTCAAAGTTTTCGCAGTTCTGACGCTCGAAACGAAGAACTAGAACGGCCTAGGGGAGAAGTATACATACCGTTGTAATCGGGCGAGTTTCTACATTCAGATGCAACAGAAACTTTGCGGATTGTTCAATTCGTTCGCGAGATGTGGCAGTCTGGATGTAAGAAACGCTTGAGAAACTCAAAATTTTCGCAGTTCTGATGCTCGGAACGAATAACTAGAAAGGCTTGGGGAAAAGTACACATACTGTTGTAATCGGGCGAGTTTCTACTTTCAGATGCAACAGAAATTTTGCGGATTGGTCAATCCGTTTGGGAGATATGGCAGTTTTGAGGTAAGAAACGCTTGAGAAACTCAAAATTTTCGCAGTTCTGATGCTCGGAACGAATAACTAGAACGGCCTAGGGGAAAGTACACATACCGTTGTAATCGGGCGAGTTTCTACTTTCAGTTGCAACTGAAATTTTGCGGATTGGTCAATCCGGCAGTTTGGAGGTAAGAAACGCTTGAGAAACACAAAATTTTCACAGTTCTGATGCTCGCAACGAATAACTAGAACGGCCTAGGGGAAAAGTATACATACCGTTGTAATCGGGCGAGTTTCTACATTCAGATGCATCAGAAACTTTGCGGATTGTTCAATTCGTTCGCGAGATGTGGCAGTCTGGATGTAAGAAACGCTTGAGAAACTCAAAATTTTCGCAGTTCTGATGCTCGGAACGAATAACTAGAAAGGCTTGGGGAAAAGTACACATACTGTTGTAATCGGGCGAGTTTCTACTTTCAGATGCAACAGAAATTTTGCGGATTGGTCAATCCGTTTGGGAGATATGGCAGTTTTGAGGTAAGAAACGCTTGAGAAACTCAAAATTTTCGCAGTTCTGATGCTCGGAACGAATAACTAGAACGGCCTAGGGGAAGGTACACATACCGTTGTAATCGGGCGAGTTTCTACTTTCAGTTGCAACTGAAATTTTGCGGATTGGTCAATCCGTTCGCGAGATATGGCAGTTTGAAGGTAAGAAACGATGGAGAAACTCAAAATTTTCGCAGTTCTGATGCTCGAAACGAAGAACTAGAACGGCCTAGGGGAAAAGTACACATACCGTTGTATGGGGCGAGTTTCTACTTTCAGATGCAACAGAAATTTTGCGGATTGGTCAATCCGTTCGCGAGATATGGCAGTTTGAAGGTAAGAAACGCTTGAGAAACTCAAAATTTTCGCAGTTCTGATGCTCGGAACCAATAACTAGAACGGCCTAGGGGAAAGTATACATACCGTTGTAATCGGGCGAGTTTCTACATTCAGATGCAACAGAAACTTTGCGGATTGTTCAATTCGTTCGCGAGATGTGGCAGTCTGGATGTAGGAAACGCTTGAGAAACTCAAAATTTTCGCAGTTCTGATGCTCGAAACGAAGAACTAGAACGGCCTAGGGGAGAAGTATACATACCGTTGTAATCGGGCGAGTTTCTACATTCAGATGCAACAGAAACTTTGCGGATTGTTCAATTCGTTCGCGAGATGTGGCAGTCTGGATGTAAGAAACGCTTGAGAAACTCAAAATTTTCGCAGTTCTGATGCTCGGAACGAGTAACAAGAACGGCCAAGGGGAAAGGTACACATACCGTTGTAATCGGGCGAGTTCCTACTTTCAGATGCAACAGAAATTTTGCGGTTTGGTCAATCCGTTCGCGAGGTATGGTAGTCTGGAGGGAAGAAACGCTTGAGAAACTCAAAATTTTCGCAGTTCTGATGCTCGAAACGAATAACTGGAAAGGCGTTGGGGAAAGTACACATACCGTTGTAATCGGGCGAGTGTCTACTTTCAGATGCAACAGAAATTTTGCGGATTGGTCCATCCGTTCGCGAGATATGGCAGTTTGGAGGTAAGAAACGATGGAGAAACTCAAAATTTTCGCAGTTCTGATGCTCGAAACGAAGAACTAGAACGGCCTAGGGGAAAAGTACACATACCGTTGCATGGGGCGAGTTTCTACTTTCAGATGCAACAGAAATTTTGCGCATTGGTCCATCCGTTCGCGAGATATGGCAGTTTGGAGGTAAGAAATGGTGGAGAAACTCAAAATTTTCGCAGTTCTGATGCTCGAAACGAAGAACTAGAATGGCCTACGGGAAAAGTATACATACCGTTGTAATCGGGCGAGTTTCTACTTTCAGATGCAACAGAAATTTTGCGGATTGGTCAATCCGTTCGCGAGATATGGCAGTATGGAGTTAAGAAACGCTTGAGAAACTCAAAATTTTCGCAGTTCTGATGCTCGAAACGAATAATTAGAAGGGCCTAGGGGAAAAGTACACATACCGATGTAATCGGGCGAGTTTCTACTTTCAGATGCAACAGAAATTTTGCGGATTGGTCAATCCGTTCGCGAGATATGGTAGATTGAATGTAAGAAACGCTTGAGAAACTCAAAATTTTCGCAGTTCTGATGCTCGAAACGAATAACTAGATAGGCTTTGGGGAAAGTACACATACCGTTGTAATCGGGCGAGTGTCTACTTTCAGATGCAACAGAAATTTTGCGTATTGGTCTATCCGTTCGCGAGATATGGCAGTTTGGAGGATAGAAACGCTTGAGAAACACAAAATTTTCACAGTTCTGATGCTCGAAACGAATAACTAGAACGGCCTAGGGGAAAGTACACATACCGTTGTAATCGGGCGAGTTTCTACTTTCAGTTGCAACTGAAATTTTGCGGATTGGTCAATCAGGCAGTTTGGAGGTAAGGAACGCTTGAGAAACACAAAATTTTCACAGTTCTGATGCTCGAAACGAATAACTAGAACGGCCTAGGGAAAAGTATACATACCGTTGTAATCGGGCGAGTTTCTACATTGAGATGCAACAGAAACTTTGCGGATTGTTCAATTCGTTCGCGAGATGTGGCAGTCTGGATGTAGGAAACGCTTGAGAAACTCAAAATTTTCGCAGTTCTGATGCTCGAAACGAAGAACTGGAACGGCCTAGGGGAGAAGTATACATACCGTTGTAATCGGGCGAGTTTCTACATTCAGATGCAACAGAAACTTTGCGGATTGTTCAATTCGTTCGCGAGATGTGGCAGTCTGGATGTAAGAAACGCTTGAGAAACTCAAAATTTTCGCAGTTCTGATGCTCGGAACGAGTAACAAGAACGGCCAAGGGGAAAGGTACACATACCGTTGTAATCGGGCGAGTTCCTACTTTCAGATGCAACAGAAATTTTGCGGTTTGGTCAATCCGTTCGCGAGGTATGGTAGTCTGGAGGGAAGAAACGCTTGAGAAAGTCAAAATTTTCGCAGTTCTGATGCTCGAAACGAATAACTGGAAAGGCTTTGGGGAAAAGTACACATACCATTGTAATCGGGCGAGTTTCTACTTTCAGATGCAACAGACATTTTGCGGATTGGTCAATCCGTTCGCGAGATATGGCAGTTTGGAGGTAAGAAACGATGGAGAAACTCAAAATTTTCGCAGTTCTGATGCTCGAAACGAAGAACTAGAACGGCCTAGGGGAAAAGTACACATACCGTTGCATGGGGCGAGTTTCTACTTTCAGATGCAACAGAAATTTTGCGCATTGGTCCATCCGTTCGCGAGATATGGCAGTTTGGAGGTAAGAAATGGTGGAGAAACTCAAAATTTTCGCAGTTCTGATGCTCGAAACGAAGAACTAGAATGGCCTACGGGAAAAGTATACATACCGTTGTAATCGGGCGAGTTTCTACTTTCAGATGCAACAGAAATTTTGCGGATTGGTCAATCCGTTCGCGAGATATGGCAGTATGGAGTTAAGAAACGCTTGAGAAACTCAAAATTTTCGCAGTTCTGATGCTCGAAACGAATAATTAGAAGGGCCTAGGGGAAAAGTACACATACCGATGTAATCGGGCGAGTTTCTACTTTCAGATGCAACAGAAATTTTGCGGATTGGTCAATCCGTTAGCGAGATATGGCAGATTGAATGTAAGAAACGCTTGAGAAACTCAAAATTTTCGCAGTTCTGATGCTCGAAACGAATAACTAGATAGGCGTTGGGGAAAGTACACATACCGTTGTAATCGGGCGAGTGTCTACTTTCAGATGCAACAGAAATTTTGCGGATTGGTCCATCCGTTCGCGAGATATGGCAGTTTGGAGGTAAGAAACGCTTGAGAAACACAAAATTTTCACAGTTCTGATGCTCGAAACGAATAACTAGAACGGCCTAGGGGAAAGTACTCATACCGTTGTAATCGGGCGAGTTTCTATTTTCAGATGCAACAGAAATTTTGCGGATTGGTCAATCCGTTCGCGAGATATGGCAGTATGGAGTTAAGAAACGCTTGAGAAACTCAAAATTTTCGCAGTTCTGATGCTCGAAACGAATAATTAGAAGGGCCTAGGGGAAAAGTACACATACCGTTGTAATCGGGCGAGTTTCTACTTTTAGATGCAAC